>NC_056733.1:1469218661-1469346161 GCF_019279795.1 Protopterus annectens
TTCTTATGGGCACCTAATAGACCTAGGATTGCATTAAAGAAACATACTAATAGCTGGTCTCAAGGGGTATTTCTTTTCCAGACTTTAATTTATATATTATCTCTTCTATTATAAAAGTTATTACTTTATTAATAGATCGGTCATATGTAAAATGGAAAGATTATTGGGAGCTAATTAGTATGCACTTCATGAAAATCTCCTTAACACATAAAAATATGATTATAAATAACTCCATGTTGTGGTTGCTAAAGGAATTTTGTACTTCACCTATTACACCTAAACATATGGTCTGTTACCCATTAAATATTATTATTAGTTATTTTATATTCATGCACCCTAAGTATAGGAATGGAATTTTATTGTATTCCCTATAATTTATACTCAGGGTATGCTTATGTCATCTACTTCTGAAGGAGCTCATTTAGCTATAGATAATAATCTAAAGTACTGGTATCAGCTGATATCTGATAATAAAGTTAAAAATCTAGATTTCTTAAAACAAGAATTTGATCTAAGAGAAACTTGCTGGTTAGAGGTTCAGATCTTTAGACAACATCTCATTGATAGAATAGATCTAATGTCTATAACAGTTAAAGAATCTATTCCAAAACTGATTGATTACTTGATAATAAATTTACAGCATAAAGTTTATGATAAAGGTAAACTTTCATATATACATAAAATTATCAGACAAGAAACTTTTACAATGTAGATTCATACTGGAATTATTTCACCTCTATTAATGGGGACCCACCAACTCAACAAGATAAACAATATATATTCGAATCTGCTTATAGAACTACATCTTCCATTGTCTGGAGACTTTATACATGGAAATTTTTACATAGATCTTTTATACACCTTTGATGATGAATAAAATTAATAATAAAGAGAATCTATGTAAGAGATGTAATGTAGAAATTAATGCTGACTGGGCTCATATGTTTTATGACTGTATGAAGTTGAAAGAATACTGGAAGTCAATTAATGAATTTTGCAGGCTCTTTTACAGATAATTTCATTATTTCTAAGTCTCTTATATTATTCAACACACCTGTACCTCAATGTGTTAAAAGATTAAGCTTCCCTTGTTATGGTCTATCCTAGCAGTGGCTAGGAAAATAACAACTAGAAATTGGATTTCAGATACACCTCCTTCGTTCAATGCATTTACAAATGTTATGAATATAATGTGTCATATGGAAATAAGCACAATTAGAATGAGAACAACTAGAAAAACATCACATTTTATTGTATGGGATAATTTACAATATTTGTTAAAAAAATTCTAATTTCAATAGCACAGTATTTTAGTTTAATTAATTGATCTGATTGTAGTGGATGTCTTTGTAAATACTTTAGTTGTTTTGTTGAATATTATAATAATACCTATTTTTAATTATTTGTATAAAATTGTTATGATATTTCTCTTATATGTTAAAACAATAAACTTGTTTTAAAAAAAGAAAGGAGCAAGACATACTTACACTGCAGTACATTTCCACAGTGGCAAATGTAGTTCTATATAATTTTAATTTTTATCACTTCACTGAAAAAAGACAAGTGAAATGCAGCTTTTCCCACACTTTTGTCTATTTTTTAATGTGTTCTTACACGCACTTAAATTGATACAGCTTGTTTCCTTTTTGTATTTTTTTTTTTTTGCTATTGAAAGCCATTTAATATTCTCAACTTATTACAGTCTTACTTATGTCTCTTCTTCTTCTAAGACTCGAGACCCTGAAGGGATGAATTTTTGTGGTAAAAGATGCATTTCATATCAAACTTACCTATTTTGAGGGATGAAGGACCTTTTGAGGTTTTGGTCATAAGAATACATTTGCCATTTTACTTGGCATCCCTTTGCCTTGACAGATAACCCTGCCCTTTTGACTGCTTTTTTAGTCCCTGTTTCTATGCGATGTTCTTGCAGTTAGGTACACCTGGCTTTATCTCCTGTGTTACCCCTTTTGCTCTGCTGTTAAGCTTTTAGTGCTGTTTATGTCTTTTGTAATGCTTGGCCAGTAAACTTTTGCGTGAGCTTACTTTTTGTGCACTTTTTTTTCATAAGGCCTAGGCTAAAACTTCCTGATGATAATAGGACATAACCTGTTCCTGTAGCTTCTCTTTAAGATTTTATTTTTTTAATACAGCATCCCATTTTCCAGTATATTGATTGCCTCTGCCATAAGAATTTAATGCCCAATTTGCTGTCTCTTTCAGGTTATGTAAAACTGATATCTTAGAGGCCTGTCTGCCTTAACTCTATTAGTAACTCTTCAATTGTTCTAATAGTCCAGTAGTTTTCAGCAACTTTGTCTCACATTCAGACACGGCTATTAACTATTTTCCCCTTGAAGAAACTCATTCCACAGATGATTCAGGAACATTTGATGGATGTGCCCCAGTTCAGGCTTTTTCTACCATGTAGCTGTTTTTCTGAAGTGAAACAGAATATAAAAGATTAGTCCAGCTAAAATTCAGAATGAGACCACTCATCCATCTACCTACTTAACTGAATAAACTACTTGAAACTTCAACAAGGTGTCTTCAAGATCTGCTAGCTGAAGTAATTTTAGCTGGACTAATCTTGTTAGTCCTCTCACCTCTGGATCACAGGTAGGATACCAGACCTGACTCAAGCTTTCCTGGATTATCTCTGTTTTTCTGAAGTGGTCACATTACCACTCTGTGTTGGAGGTGTGAACACTGGCTGGACACCACCCCTCCTACCTTTCCCATATGATTGCTTCAAAGCTTGATAGCCTCTAACTATAGCTACATGGGGGTACTGTGTTATCATAAGCATTACCTGTTTTGAATATTTCTTGTAATAACATAAAACAATACAGCCAGATTATGTCCCTCCCCCTTCCTAGTCCAAATGAACCCTGAATAATGACATCTGAAAAAGTGTCCTCCCATGATCATAACTGCAACGGACTGCCTAGTCAGGTAATGTTTCTCTTCACTAACTGTAGGCTTAAAAGTCATTAAGAGTGTTGCAGTGTCCCTCTTAGCAGTGCTTCTCTACTTTCTCTCAGGATAGGGTACAGACCCTTATTGGTAAGTTGAAGCATTTACAGTTTCAAGATAACTTACCACTTTCATTAACTTCCTCACATGGCTTTTCTTCCCTAACTTGTTGCTGTGGACATACAGACCTTACATGTTCCATTGGGTTACATTGGACGTATTTTAGTTCCAAGGACCTGTCCTGTACTTCAGCCAGTGTTTTCACCTCTTGTTTGTATAGTCTGCTGTGAGAACTTATACGACTTCAGTTGCTATCCTGTATCCATTATCTAAAATATTAGAAAAGTCTATTCATTAATTACATCAGTACCTTACCATAAATAATCTTCTCTCCTCCACACAACATGGTTTTTGTCACAACTATTCCCCTACTTCATTTTGCTGATACGATTAATAAAAACAGAAATGCAAGTAAACTTGTATTTTCCTTATTCCTAGACTTATCCAAAGCATTTGACACCCTTTCTCAAAATAAACTATTAATAAAACTCTCCTGCTTGGGTCTTCCCACCTCCTCCATCTCCTGGTTTGACATCTACCCATCTGATAGATTCCAAGCAGTCAAAGAGCAGCAGGAATATTCTATATTTCTATCCATTACTGTATGAGTGTCACAAGGTTCCATACTTGGACTCCTCCTATTTAACATATTTCTAAATGACCTGCACAGTGCTTCCAAGCATGCAACTCTTGTATACTGTGTAGATGATTACTCTCATCTGCACAGCCTCTAAACTATAAAAACTTCCAAGAAACTACTCAAGAATCCTTTATGTCTGTATCATTCTGGCTAGACAACTCACAACTCCTACTTAACTCCACAAAGATTTTCTCTTAAAGCAAAATTCTTGTCAAAATCACATCATTAAATAACATCCTGATTGAACAGGTCCCTAGCACCAAACTCTTAGGAGTCATAATTGATGACAACTTTATATTTGACTTACACTTTCAAACTGGTATTAAAAAAAAAATCTCAGCCTCATCAGTAGAACAAAATCCTACCTAACAGACAGAACTGCAGAACTAGAGAAACCATAGCTAAAGCCTGCATCCTACCTACCCTACTGTATGCCTCCTCACTGTTTACTAACATAAAAAGTTCCACACAAAGTTGCAACAGTGCTAGAATAAAATAATTCACTTTGCTACAAGTCTCCCCTTCAGAACTCATCACAGTTCTGCCCTTAAACAAATAAATTGGATTGAATTCCCATATCACCTTCACTATAGTCAGCTACTATAGCCCTTATTCTAATATGCTGCTCTAAGTATCCAGCTCTAAAAGGCATGCTTTAGCACTACCATGCTACTAAAGTTCTTCGTTGTAAAGTCAAACCCCTCTATGTCACTAAAACCCAAAATGCATCACCAGTCTCCTTATAATTACACTCTGTAGCTAACCTCTGGAATGCTCTCCCACAGCCACCCAAACTTCTTGACAAGCAACAGGCATTCAAAACACATCTAAGAAAACACCCTTCATCATGTTGGCTCTGCAGCTGTACATCTCCAGGATAAGTATATCATCTCTGCTTTCTTCCTCCTCTTCTGCTTTCCTTCTTCTCTGATAACAGCAATCACGCTGTCTTCACCCATCCCACCTCCTACCTATACCTATCTTAACTCTTTTATCACTCATTTCATTTATCTCAGAACTAAATCAACCTTTTGCTTACCACCGTTTGTAAACAACTCAGTACTCTGTATTTTGACATCTGTCGTACTGCATACATGTCCTTCTATATCGCTGTTGCAGTATTCTTAATGTTATGGATTTCCCACCCAGGCACTCTGACATTCAACCAGTGTATCAAAGCTGCCAGTCTGAACACCATTATTGCTCATTGGTCTGAATGCCTTGTCGCTGTGCTGAATTCCTAGCCATGAGATAAATGACCTTTTGGGGTTTTTTTTCTTTTCTTATGGTTTTGTATTTTATTTTGCTTACCTACAGTTCCTGTCATTCAAGAAGGGAAAATGTCAGTGTGGGAGGCAGATTCCCCATAAGGATCATCACGAACAGTATCTTTTTTGTTTGGGTACTTCTCATGACCATACCTCTTGTAGTAACTCTAAGACATTTGTGCCTAAGACACTGTTTGGCTTCCCTGGCTATTTATATTGAAAACCAACAGCTTAAACAGTTAGTCCATGGTAACATGGCAAAATCCTTTAACCTTGTGATACTCCTGCTAGGTGGGAAGAAGGCCACAAGGTATCGGCCGGATTGTTTAGCTGTCTAGCCTCCACCAGATGTTCCTCTAGAAGTGGGTAATATGTCTATTGGTCATTCGGCATCTACATCAGATTCCTCTGCCACACCCCCATCAGAGGCCAGCATGGATCCATCTTTTCATATATCCTCTGAGGCTTTGGAGGCATCTGCTCCAGATGTCAAAGGGGAACTGTGCTGATTATCTTGGAGGGTCCTAGAGCGATTCAGCAGATATTGGTTGGGGAGGAGGTTCCAGGTTCTCTTATTGAATCTCATCAAGGGTCGGAACCTCTGGTATTCATTAGGGCTGTCCCTTCCAAGAAAAGACAAAAAGCAAAGCATGTTTCAGTCCATCCTAAGGATCCTCAAAGGGAATGGCAATAGTTTACTCAGGGCTTATTTTCTGCCTTGATGGCCCTGAAGCCTCCTCAAGTGGGTTTCAGTGCCTGCTCCTCCTCAGACTTCTACCCCTTCCAAATGGCTTAGGGCAGTGGTTCTCAACCTTTGTGAGAACAGGGCCTGGTAAATTCTTTTTTTATAAGACAAGGGCCTGGTCACAACAAATTTACTCATGAATACCTTTCCAAAGCAGGAGGATGTCAAATTTTCAGTAAAACACATCACATACACATGCCAAATATTTATATAAGTATTTAAAGCACTGTTTTTATATAATTAATAATTTTAATGGACTGAGACAGGACTTCATTAAGCTCAGGTGCCATTTTTTTGGAGGCCAGGTTTTCCCTATGAATGTAGCAATGTGTTGACAATAAGTTATTGCCTGCCATATCCTTAATTATAGTGACTACACCTGAATTTCTACCTGTAAGACAGGCAGTGCCATTAGTACAAACTCCAACACAATTTTCCCATTCCAGACTGCTCTCTTCAAAGAAACCATTTAAGACTTTGAAAATTTTCACTGCTGGTAAGTGTGAGTAAGTAATTCAGAAACATTTAAAATGTCTTCCTCCATGTCCCTTTCATTATGGTCAATATATCGTACATATGTAAGTAAAATGTTGTTCTGAATATCTGTAGATTCGTCCGGTTGTGATGCAAACAAGTTCAACTTTAATTTTTTTTGAAAGAGTTGCATTTCTCTATATTTTGCCATATCGGATATCCACCTTTCAACTGTATCATTCGACAATGGGATGTCTTTCATTTTACTTACTACAAACTGGCTTAATATTTCATTACAAGCTGTAATTGAAGAAGGCTTAATGAGATCTTCGCCAATGGAATACATTATTTTACATTTAGCTATCTGTAATGATATTAAATAGGATGCTGTCAGAAGTGAAGTCTCAGTGGTTGAAGCTTGGGAAATAATTTTCTTTTCTATTTTAGGTGCATCTCTTTTAGGCATAAAGAATTCTACGGGTTTGTTGATGAGATTGAAATGTTTTGTGTTGAGATGTCTCATGTCGCGATGGCTTCATAGCTTCATTTCCAAGAACAGTAGCACAAATGACACATTGAGGCCATGGCAATCGGTCAGTGTCAGGGCATTGTATGAAACCAGATTTTAAATAGCTGTCCATGCACTTACGAGTGAATGCAGACTTTTTCTTGTGTGTGCCGCTAGTTTCCCCCTTCTTTTGTACATCCTGAAGATTGCTCTGTAGGCTTGAGATGGATGAATCAGTATTTTTTGCATCACAAACACCTTCAACATGACATTTCTTAACAGCAAAATTAAACAAAGTCCCTTGTCTCTTATTCAAATTTAAAATGAAAATCTATAGGCCTCTCTCTTTAAAAAAACACGGCACTTGAATCAAGCACTAACACACTGGGTTAACTTGCCAACCACAGAATGTTTATAGTTGTTTCTGAAAACTACTGCCCTTATCTGCCGTTTCTCATGCCTGGCTGAAGCATGCTGAAGGTCTACTTATGGGATTTCATAAAAGTAAACCACACAGTTACAGCAAGTATAGAGGGCATGCCCCTTGAATCTATACACAAAGCACAATGCAGTAGCATGCAGGTGATGGCCAAAGTATCATACAAAGCAAGTAATATGTACAGTGAATATGAAATGCAATAAAAAACTAACATATGCATAATAAAGTGCACCCTCCCCCCATGACCATGTGTTGCTACTATTCTGCCATGACTTAAATCATGACTAGATGCTTTCACTTTCAAACATAAATCGTTATTCTTGCAAAACGTTCTAGAGATGCCCCTTTTCAGGAAAATGTTTTCATCTCACTTGTGATTTCTTTTCACTTAGCTCTTCTCATTGTCTGTTTTGCAGACTGGAGCTAAAAAAATATTTCTGATGAACGTATAATCATAACCTCATCAAGATTTTTTTTTGTGCACGTTTCTTCTAGCATTACATTAGTCTGTAAGCCTATGACATAAATACACATAAAGACAGCTGTAGTTGATACTTCCATTAAATTGAGTTGCCAGTGGTGCTCAAAACATGTATGCCCACAGAAACACAAGAACCACACACACACACACACACACACACACACACACACACACACACACACACACACACACACACACACACACACACACACACACACACTTTATCATTCATACATGCATTCACTCACACATCATTCTCACTCTCTTCCGATCTCTCTCACACACCCGCTTTCTCATTCATACATGCACTCACTCACACATCAATCTCACTCCCTTCCAATCTCTCTCACACACCCACTTTCTCATTCATACATGCACTCACTCATACATCGCTCTCACTCTCTTCTGATCTCTCTCACACACCCACTTTCTCATTCATACATGCACTCACTCTCTTCCAATCTCTCTCACACACCCGCTTTCTCATTCATAAATGCACTCACTCACACATCACTCTCACTCTCTTCCAATCTCTCTCACACACCCACTTTCCCATTCATATATGCATTCACTCACACATCGCTCTCACTCTCTTCTGATCTCTGTCTCTCTCTCTCTCTCTCACACACCCACTTTCTCATTCATACATACATTCACTCACACATCGCTCACACACACACACACACACACACACACACACACACACACACACACACACACACACACACAGTCTCTCACTCACTCACTTTCTGAAACTGTTCAGTGTTTCTTAACTGCTTGTGGCCCGGTATAATTGATGCCAGGGCCCGGTACCCAGCTGTGGCCAGGCAGTTGAGAAAAACTGGCTTAGGGAAACGGATTCCTCAGATGAGGATTCATTATCTGATGAGGGGTCTTTGTTCTGTTCTTCACAGAAGTCTTCAACTTTGGCTTATGGTTCTGATGAGGAGAAGTCTGTTAGTCCTGAGTCTGCTTTTGAGGAATTGTCCTTTGGGGACACAATTGCTTGGATGATGGAATACCTTAAGTGGAATTCTTCTCAAGTGTCTGATATTCAGAGAAGATATTATGAGTTGCTTCAGGTGGATACTCTTAAATCATCTGCAGTTCCTCCTGCGTTGGCTGATTTGTTAGACATTTTGATTGCTGCTTGCAAGTCTTCTGATTCTCAGCCTCCTGCTCCTAAGCAACCTGATACATTCTATTAGGTTTCTGAGGATTGTCAGTTTTTATTTAAAATGCCCTTCTGCTGATCCTGCTGTGGTGTCAGTCTCTTTTGACAAACTTTTTAAACTCTTGCCCTTTTCCAAACTTTTGCCTTCTGATAAGGATAGTAGGGCAATGAAGAGCAGAGACGGATCCAACACTAGGCGATCTAGGCAGTTGCCTAGGGCCCACTGGCTGGGAGGGGCCCCTGATGGCTGGAAGGCGGCCCACTGACAGGGGGCTGCCACTATATTTACTTTTTTAATTTTAAAAAAAAAATTACATGTGTTTTTAAGTGTGTTTTTAATTGAATTCTTTAAGAACACCCTCTGCATTTGTACGTCCTTCAGTCCGTTGATGGACATACCTGCTGTTGCATGCTCTTCTTTTTGCGTGTGGACTTTAAATACAAGACATTTCTGCTGCCTGCTTCGGAATGACCATCCAAAAACTCCATCACTGGAACTACAATATACTGGATTCTAGTATCCCATCTTTACTATATCTCTGATAGTGGTATTCTCCCAGACCCACTAACTGACCATTTCCCCACTTTTGCCCACCGTCTCCCCTCTTCTATACAACTAACTCACACCTATATTTCCACTCATTGCCTAAAGAACTTCAATGCTGAAACCTTCTCAAATGCACTAAAAAGCACAAACTGGAACCCATTAAAAATGCTTTCCTCTAGATAATGCTCAATCCTACTTTAACTCTACTTTCACAAACCTGCTCAACTCCTTTGCCCCTCTAAAAACATAATGTATAAAAAGTAACCCTGTACCCTGGTTAACCAAAAACACCTTAGCTACTATGCGACTGCATGACAAAACCTGGACACGTTAACATAAAAATAAAACCACTATCACCCTAAACGAATATAAAACACTAAGAAATAAAGTCAACAAACTTATTACCTTAGACCGCAAAACCTATTTCTCCACTCTCCAAACCAACCACACCAACAATCCCAAACTATTTTGGAAAGGAATCTCATCTCTCCTCAACCCAGGAAAAAAAGAAAAACCCTTGCCCCAATCCAGATGCCTCTGACATGGACATGGCCACCCAATTTAACTCTTTCTTCATAGAGTCCATAAGCAAGCTAACATCATCCTTCACCAACACCTCTACAACCCTTCCTCAGCATGCTCCCATCCCTTCCTCCCCTAGCATCCCTTGCCCCAAACCACCACCTTTCTCTATCAATCCCATTTCTATATCCACCATAAAAAATCATGGTTCCAATGCCCCTGATGAAATTCCCTCCTACTTCCTAAAAGTAGCCGCAGATGCCATTGCTTTCCCTATCAGCATACTAATTGATTGGTCTATCTCAGAAAGCCAGGTCCCCAGCTCTGGAAGAAGGCCTTTATTATTCCTCTCCATAAAGGTGGCAATAATAATGACATCCCAAACTTTTGCCCTATCACCATCCTATCCCCTATTTCTAAGCTACTTGAAAAGTGTGTACACCAACAACTCTTACCCTACCTCATCAATAATCAGCTTCTTACCACCACACAACATGGCTTTAGACCAGGTCATAGTACCTCCACTGCCCTCCTCTCCTTCCTAGAAACAATTAACAAAACCCGCAACTCTGGCCACTTTGTATCCACTCTTTTCCTTGACCTCTCGAAGGCATTTGACACTATTTCCCAAAACCTCCTTCTTACCAAACTCTCTACACTTAACCTATCACCTGCCTCTACCCAGTGGTTCTCAAGCTATCTCACAAACTGGCAACAAGCAGTTAAATGGAAAAAAGCTACCTCACCCTTCCTTAAGACATCCACAGGCATCCTCCAAGGTTCCATTCTAGGCCCCCTACTATTCAATATATTCATAAATGATTTCTTCCAAGCCATTCCTAACTCCAGTCTCATCCAATATGCAGATGATTCTATTATAATCTGTTCCTCCCCTTTCATCACAACTCTAAACAATCTAACACAAGTCACCTTCTCTTCCACTGAACAGTGGATGGTCGACAACCATCTAGCCCTTAATGCAACCAAAACAAAACTTATGTTATTCAATGCATCCAAAACCTCTTCCCTAGACAAACAATCCTTCATAATTACAGGCAATAAAAATATCCTAATTTATAATAATAAACCTAATACCCTAAATAATCTAGAACTAGTCTCTGACACAAAAGTACTAGGAATTATCATTGACAATCAACTAAAATTTGATAATCATCTACAAGCAAATATAAAAAAAACCATAGAAAATTAGGTATGCTTTACTGCCACAGTTGCTTTATCTCTCCCACCACCAGGATTAAATTATAGGTAGGTTCATAGGTTCATAGGTAGGTACTAGGCTATCTGCCCAAGGGCATTTATAAGCCTAGCCATAATGTGTTGGCTTTTGCTTCCCTTTTAGATTAGTTTCCTGAGCCTCTGTCCAGCAGGCCCACTGAAGTGATCCCAGGGGTAACTTTATGATTTCCCATCCACTCATCAAGATTTCTCTTGAAGAGAGTCAGTGAGGAACTTTGCCTAACATCGACTGTGCTTCTATTCCAGAGCAAGGGAAGTCTCTGGGACAGGAATCTATCCCTCCAGCATGTTCTATTTATTGTTGTGCTGAGGTTTAAATCCCTAAAGCATGTGGCTCTAAGAGATTTGGTTTTCTTGAGGTGGAGCATGTCCACTAATTCCGGGTTAGACATGGCCTTGTACGTCAGGCAGAGATCACCTCTGAGTAGGCGGTAAGCAACCGAGTAGAGCTGGAGTTTCTTTAGTCAAGCTGCATAGGGCATCTGTTTGAGGCCCACAATCCTCTTGGTGAGGTACGTCTGTGGTCTTTCCAGCTATTGCAGGTGTCAAGTAAGGTACATCCCAAATGGGGCATTGTACTCTATTATGGGCCTGATGAGCGATGAGTAGATGGGCACAATGACCTCTCTTGATCTAGATGTGAACCCTTTCGTGATTAGGTGGGCTACATAGAAGGATGTTCTAACCACTTTGGCAATGTGATTATCAAAGGAGAGGTTGCTATCTACTTGGGTCCCCAGATCCCTAATTACATCTTCCATACTTAGTGGATTACCACCTATGTGGTACTTCGTGGGCAATTTGTTTTTCCCAAAGGGGATGACTATACATTTTTTGGCATTTAGCTTGAGGCCATGGTTCTGACACCAGGTATTCGTCTCTGTGAGACCCTTCTGGAGGATGACTGTGTCAGCTGGACAGTCAATTATGGCCCCCAGTTTGCAATCATCTGTGAACTTGGTCAGCCATAGTCCTCCCATGCTTGCCTGTACCTCAGAGAAATATATACCGAACAGGAGGGGTCCCAAGACTGAGCCCTGAGGGACGCCACTTGTAACCAGTTTAGAGTCCGACATGGCACCCGCAACTCTGACCATGTGAGTTCTATCCATGAGCCAATTGCCAACCCATCTCATGACATAGGGGTTAATGTTCAAACTGGTAAGCTTATCTATAATGCCAGAGTGGGGAATGGTGTCAAAGGCCTTTGCGAGGTCCAGGTAGGCTGTGTGGACTACCTTTCCCTCATCTATGGCCTTGGTAACTGTTTCAAAGAAGTCAACTAGATTTAGGAGGCAAGATCTGCCTTTAACAAAGCTGAATTGGGTAGGGTCCAGTGTTTGGAGATTCCCAATGTCTCTGTTAATGAGTTCCATGATGATGCGCGCCATAGCTTTGCAGACCAGGCAAGTCAGGCTTATAGGGCGATAGTTCCTGGGATCCGTTGTGGCACCACCTTTGTGGAATGGGATAACTGCTGCTGTATGCCATTCTTTGGGTACATAGCCTGTGGTAAGGCTGAGTTTGAACAGTGAATTTTGGTGAGGGTTTAGTTCATTTTGGAGCTCGTGTAAAATGCAGCCTGGGATACCATCTGGTCCCATTGATGCTGTGTTTTTGGCCTTGGAAAGGGCTGTTTTCACCTGTGTGTGATGTCTGGGGCTCTACATTCTTCTGGAATGGACACAGGCCCTTTTGGGGGTGGGGGGGGTAAAGTTTGCACTGAATCTGTCAGCCAGGATGTTGGTAATGTCAGTTGGTTCAGTGTATTTTTTGCTATTTTGCACTAGCTCAGAGCAGATCTGAGAGTTGCCACCTAGATTCTTGACATAGCTAAAGAAGGCTTTGTGATTATCTTTAGAGGCTTTGGCAATTTTTCTTTCGAAGCTGGCCTTGGATGATTTTATGAGGGATCGTAGTTTCTTGCTAATACTGATCAGGGATGCCTTCCCTTTTTGGGACTTTGCTCTATCATGTAATAGTTTCCTCCTTCTGTTGTATAGCTTATTTATGGCCGGGGTCCACCAGACTGGTTTACTCTTTTTGGAGGCGTGAGTCTTGGTTTTATTTGGGATGGCTCAATCCATGCATTCCTGTGGGTGCTCAGAGAATGCATTTGTAAAGGATTCTGCAGTTTGGGCAGCATTATCCTTTAGCAAGGGGGCTTTGAAACTTTCCACCTTGGTCTTGAGAAGTGTGAAGTTTGCTTTTGAAAAGTTTTTCACGGTGGTTTCCTTGACTGGGGGTGGGGTCAGGATGTGGATGTCCAGTGTGATTAGTTTATGGTCTGATCTTACCAGCGACGGGTTTACCTCTGGTGTGGAACATTGATCCCCCATGTTGGTGATGATCAGGTCCAATATGTTGTCACCTGTTGTGGGAGTGGTGACCAGTTGTTCCAAGGCATTTGAGTTTATAAACTCTAGGAAGCGTTGAGCAAAGGAGTTAGTACTTGAGTAGTTTTCCCAGTCGATGTTTGGGTAGTTGAAATTACCCAATATCATAGTGTTTGGTAGGACCTTCATATTTTTCAATGTTCTCAGGAATGCTGAATGGGGGTCCTGAGACAAGGTGGGTGATTTGTAGCAAGCTGCAATTTGAAAAGCAGCTTTGCCCATTGTTAGTTGCACATGGATGGTCTCCGAGGCCTCGTGCTGTGCCACTAACTTGGAGGTGTGGGTATCTTTGATAAAAATGGATACACCCCCGCCTTTTGTATTTCAGTCCAGGTTCTGGGGCCAAAAGGTATGGTATGAGTTATAGCCTGGTAGTGCTGGGGTGCTCTCTGGAGCCTTGAACCAGGTTTCTGTTACTGCACAGATATCGATTCTCTCCATACTGAGGAGTGCCTCGAGTGCATGCATTTTGAGGTTTAGACTTCTGGCATTGAGTAACATTACCCTCAGTTTTTGGTTTCTTGCATTGTTTATGGAGGTGGGTTTGTCTTTTGAGCCTTGCCTAAAAAAGGCACTATGGGGGTGGCCAGTATACGAAAGCCTAAGGGTGACAAGTGCAAGCCATCTCTGGTGAAGCAACATGGCTTGTTGAGCATGTCATCCCAGGCTGACAGACACTGGATACCCTTTGAACGACACCAATAGCTTAGCCAATTGTTGAAATTGATCATTTTATCTTTACACTGTGGCATCATTCTTGGTGAGGCAAGATGCTACTCAGGGTCAAGGTCATAATGGCCTGGGCTACATGATCAGAGAGCTCCTCTATGTCTCTTTTCATGTAGTCCAGGGAGGTACGTCTCAGGTCATTCACACCAGCATGGACAATGACTGAGTCATATTTGTACTTGCCTTGGAGTGACCTCAGTGCTTGTGTTATGTGGCAGATCCTGGCACCCGACAGGCAGCTTACAGTGACCTTCTCCTTGTTCAGCTTGGTGAGCGGGACATCAGTGTGCCTGACGATAGAGTCACCTATTGTAACAAGTGTATCAGGTGTGTTGTTTAGCCTTAAGGGCTGTGACTGTTCGGCACTGGCTTTGTGAGTTATGTGTTGCACGTGTTTTGTTTTGGGGTAGCAGTTGCTTGGGTGTCTGCTTTGGAGGTCTCTGCTGCTTAGGCAGATTTTTATTTAGAGCCTCCGAGTATGTTTTTGTGTGTGTATTTGTGTATTTTTGTGTGTTTTGTGTATTTTTGTCAACTGTGTCAAAGAAGGTGAACATCTTTTATTGAAGCAATTATTTCACCCAGTTTACATTCAACATATTTTGTTATGCATAGTCCATTTTCTACTTTGTATCCGAAAAGAACAGTTTAAAAGGAAGAGGTCACAGGCTGTGTAAAGCTTAGGTTGCATAATGATATTTCACAGATGCCACCTAAGAATCAGCATACAATAGTATATCAGAACCTAGTAACACAACTTCCTTTTGTCACTTGTGGGTGGATAGGAGTCTCCCTTAAGCCCACATCCTATTGCATAACATTAAAAAATGTTAATGCAGAATAAGTAGGTCTTATTCCTTTCCCCTTAAAAGTATAACAGAAAGTAGCATAATTAGAAGTTATGTAAGTAGTTATGATGATCTACTTCCGATATAATAAACTATTGTCCAAACTTGACTGCTACTCTTCAGTTTGCATTACATTACACTACTATACGTTGACTGATGATGAGCATAAGATGCTTCTTCTAATGCTGTAAGATCAAGTCTGTATGTAATGGTATCATTACTGTCACTGAGCCTTTTTTATTTCCTGTTTCTACGTTATAATGTGGTTGTCAACTCCTAGTTTGTTTCTGGGAATATGGCTGAAAAAAGTCTAAGTTTTAGAGTTTATATAATCACATAAGATACAGATACTTAAGTTAAAAAAAAGACTGGAAGTACTTAATATGGGTGTTTTCAAGTGTTCTCTTTTTTCATAAATGTTTATGCCCCTGTAGATTATGTACATTTTTTAACTTCAATTTGCAAAATGAGCGTACTTTTCTAAAGTAGCTGATAACTCTGTAAGATCCAAGAAGAAGTAATGCACATATTCAAGGTTTGAACTTTGAAGGCATCATTAGGAGAATCTCATTGCTGGGTTTCTTCTGCTGTCAAAAGAATGGGAATGGTGGGTGTCTCAAGCTACACAACTGAAGATTTGATGCTCTTCACTGGATTGACAGTGGCACTGACATGAATGCTGGCATTTAGAGAACTAAAAAAGCTACTTAGAAGCTGATGTAATGTTTGACAGAAAAACTGTGTAGTATCAGCAGTTTTTGTCTCATTTTCTGAACTTAGGTGGCCAGTGAAGTAAAAAATAAAATAAAACACACACAAAAGGAGGGGGAGTATCAATATTCGTCAAAAATACCCACACCTCCAGGTTGGTGGCACAGCACGAAGCATCAGAGACTATCCATGTGCAACTAACTGTGGGTAAAACTGCCTTCTAGTTTATAGCCTGCTACAGACCACCCTCCCAAACACAGGAACCCCACTTGGCATTCCTGAGAATACTGGAAAATATGAAGGTCTCTCCAAACACCATTATATTGGGCGACTTCAACTACCCAAACATAGACTGGGAGCATTACTCTAGCTCCAACACCCTAGCCCAAAGGTTCCTAGAATTTATAAACTCAAATGCTATGGAACAACTTGTTACCACTCCCACAAGAGGGGAAAACATACTGGACCTGATCATCACCAACATGGGGACACTATGCTCCAGACCAGAAGTGTATCCCTCACTGGTAAGATCAGACCATAAACTAATCTCACTGGATATTCACATCCCGACCCCACCCCCTGCCCAGAAAACCACAGTGAAAAACTTCTCTAAAGGAAATTTCACATGCCTCAAAACCGAGGCAAAATCCTTCAAAGCCCCCGAGCCTGTGGAAAATACGGCCCAGACCGCAGAATCCTTTATAAATGCATTCTATGAACACCTTCAGGAATGCATGGATCATGCAATCCCAAATAAAACCAAGACCCAATCCTCCAAAGGCAGATGTCCTGTCTGGTGGACCCCAGCCATAAACAAACTATACAATAGAAGGAGGAAGCTACTACATGATAGAGCAAAATCCCAAAAAGGGAAGGCATCTCTGATCAGTATTAGCAAAAAACTACGGGCACTCATAAAATTGTCTAAGGCCAGTTTCGAGAGAAAAATTGCACAGGACACTAAGGATAATCACAAGGCTTTCTTTAGTTATGTTAGGAACCTGGGTGGGAATTCCCAGATATGCTCAGAATTAGTCCAAAATGACAAAAAATACACCGAGCCCACAGACATTGCCAACATCCTAGCTGACAGGTTCAGTGCAAACTTCTCCCCCCCCCCACCAAAAGGGCAAATATCTATCCCAACAGAGTGCTGCCCCCCTGACATCTCAGATGCTCAGGTAAGAGCCGCCCTTTCCAAAGCAAAAAACACAGCATCAATGGGACCAGATGGTGTCCCGGGCTGCGTCCTACATGAACTCCAAGAAGAGCTAAACCCAAACATAAAACTACTGTTCAATCTTAGCCTTACTACAGGATATGTACCCAAAGAGTGGCGTACAGCAACAGAGGTCCCTCTCCACAAAGGTGGTGCCTCAATGGATCCTGGAAACTATCGCCCCATAAGCCTGACTAGCTTGCTCTGCAAAGCTATGGAAAGGATCATCATGGACCTCATAAATAAAGATATTGGGGACCTACAGACACTGGATCCTACCCAGTTTGGCTTTGTTAAGGGCAGATCCTGCCTCTTAAACCTGGTCGATTTCTTTGAAACAGTCACCAAGGCCATTGACGAGGGGAAGGTGGTCCACACAGCCTACCTGGACCTCGCAAAAGCCTTCGATACAATACCCCACTCGGGCATTATAGATAAGCTCACCAGCTTAAATATAAACTCCTATGTCACTAGATGGGTTGCAAACTGGGTCAAGGACAGAACCCACATGGTTAGAATTGCTGGAGCCATGTCAGACTCCAAACCTGTTACAAGTGGCATCCCACAAGGCTCAGTCCTGGGACCTCTGTTGTTTGGTATATATTTCTCGGCGGTACAGGCCAACACGGAAGGACTGTGGCTGACCAAGTTCGCAGATGACTGCAAACTGGGTGCCATAATCAACTCTCCAGCCGACACAAGCATCCTCCAAAAGGGCCTCATAGAAACAGACAACTGGTGCCAGAGCCATGGCCTCAAGCTAAACGTCAAAAAGTGTATAGTCATCCCCTTTGGCAAAAACAAAGTGCCCACAAATTACCACATAGGTGGTAATCCATTAAGTACAGAAGAAGTCATTAGGGACCTGGGGACCCAAGTTGATAGCAATCTCTCATTTGACAACCACGTGGCCAAAGTGGTTAGAAAAACATTTTATATAGCCCACCTAATCATGAAGGGATTCACATCTAGATCAGGGGAGGTCATCGTACCTCTTTACTCATCCCTCATCAGGCCCATAATTGAGTACAATGCCCCTTTTGGGATGTACCTTACCAGACACCTGCAGCAACTGGAAAGACTCCAAAAGTACCTCACCAAGAAGATCAAAGAGCTCAAACAGATGCCATATGCTGCCCGGTTAAAGAAACTCCAGCTCTACTCAGTGGCATACCGCCTGCTCCGAGGCGATCTGTGCCTGACGTATAAAGCCATGTCCAACCCGGAATTAATGGACATGCTGCACCTCAGAAAATCCAAATCCCAATGAGCTACGTGCTTGAGAGACTTGAACCTCAGCACTGAAATAAATAGGACATGCTGGAGGGACAGATTCATAACCCAGAGGCTCCCTTCACTCTGGAATAAAATCCCAGTCCAGGTTAGGCAGAGTCCCACATTGACTCTCTTCAAGAGGAATCTTGATGAGTGGATGGGAGATCGTAGGTTTACCCCGGCTATCACTTCTGTGTCACTGTTAGACAGAGGCACAGTATACTAACCTCAAAAAAAGGCATAGCAAAATTAATTTAAAATGGGTGGCGAAAGCCAAACACACTCTGGCTAGGCTTATAAATGCCCTAGGGCAGATAGCCTAGTATGAACCTATGAACCTATGAACCTATACATGCATGCAGTAATAAAAGCATTACCTTTAATGTCAGTAAACATGACATTGTGAAGTTTCTCTCAACAGGCATTCATTGTCATCAGAGAATGAACAGGCAAATCACAGGAAACCATGCCATCATCAGCTCTGTGACACAGAGAGGTAAAACTTGACACTGACTTGATACACCCAGGACTAACTGGCAGTCCAGTGTCTAGAGAAACCAATGAGTGGAGATAGGAGTGAGTTGTCAATACAGGCCTGCCCATTCCTGGTGGGGGTGATGGTGGGGGTCTAACCTGCTGCAGTGCTGGCAGATAGTTGTTGCATGGTATGCAGTAAAACATAGTGTTGGAGAACATAGATTACTTGGAGCATTTTATGAAGTGTTATAAAGTTAGTTTCCTATAGGATGTGTGTGTGTGTGCGTGTGTGTGTGTGTGTGTGTGTGTGTGTGTGTGTGTGTGTGTGTGTGTGTGTGTGTGTGTGTGTGTGTGTGTGAGGTTAGTTAATTTGCTCTGGCTTAAACCCTGTACCTTGGTTATAGGAACCAAAAGCCTGAATTCTCTACACCAACTACCAGACTACTCAAAAATGAGTTTCAATGCATTTTCAAGGAATTGTGAGTTTCTGTGCATTTTCAAGGAGATGTGAGCTTCAAGAGATGAGAAAATTACTGCTGCTCATGCTGTCTGTTTTCAATGTGCAACTGTTTTGTTTAGCAAATGTCATCACAAATTGATAGTGTTATTAGCACACCATATAGCATACTTGCTTTTAATGCAGAAGGCTGTGGGTTCTACTCCCACAGCATGTAGACAGAATGCTGATACTGTGTTATACTTTAAAGGGGGGTGCTGAAGTCCTGAGTGTGTCCTCCTTTAGATGAGATGCCTAGTAACTATGACCCTGTTTTTGGTTTGTCATACATTCTCTATTGCAATATTATCAGCTTACCATTTTTAATGTAATGTAGGTAATTTATTCTTCATGGGCAGCAGGCACTGAATTTGTAGAAGAAACACTGAAATATAAAGTTGTTTACCAGCAGCATTGTCTTCATTAGTTACAGATCTCTTTAATGTGGAACTGTTCAATTGACTTTTACTTCTGCAGAGATTGTGCATGTACATATTGACTGATATTGGTGGATTTTAATGACAGAAGTTTGAGTGGTCTTTTATGATTGAAATATTCTGAAATAGGCAATTTTGTCTTTATTGGTTTATATTTTTTATTTCATTGCTTACTGAAAAAATGTTCAAAACTACAAATTTAAAACACACTCTAACAAGTGGTGCTGTATTATACAAGGAATATAATTTAATACAATCAGAAAAGTGAATCAAAGAACACATACATACATGTATGCACGGTCCTAAAAATGTGTGCAAGGGGCCTACGGTTTGAAAACAGCCCACGGGTAAACTTATCCACCACAGGCCAGATGCATTTTCTTTGAATGTGGGTTTCAATGCTGCCTCAATGAATGTAAGTTTCAAAGAAAGAGAAGTTTACTGTTAATGTTAAGTTGTCTGTTTTCATTATGAGACTATGCTGTTTTGTTTAGCAAATGTCTATCAGTGCTTGTGCTATAAAATTTGAAATAAAAGTTTTAAACTAAATCCAAATAATCTGAAATCATTGTAGAAGTAAAGAAGAAAATAGTATAAACACTGAGAGGTTTGAACAGGATTAGCAAAGAGGAGGTACTTACAGCTATGACGAGGAAGAAGAATGGAAAGTCTGTTGGTCCAGATGACATAGCTGTGGAAGGATGAAGGTGTTTAGGAGACATGGCAGTGGAGCTTTTAACCAGATTGTTTCATGAAATCTTGGAAAGTGAGAAGATGCCTGAGGAGTAAAGAAAAAGTGTTTTTGCACTGATTTTTAAGAATAAGGGTGATGTGCAGAGTTGCAGCAACTACAAAGGGATACAATTGATCAGTCACAGCATGAAGTTATGGGAAAGAGTAGTGGAAGCTAGGTTAAGATGGAAGGTGATGATCAGTGAGCAGCAGTATGGTTTCATGCCAGGAAAGAGCACTACAGATGTGATGTTTGCTCTGACAGTGTTGATGGAGAAGTATATAGAAGGTCAGAAGGAATTGCATTTTGTTTTGTAGATTTAAAGAAAGCATATGACATGGTTCTTAGAGAGGAGTTGTGGTATTGTATGAGAAAGTCTGGAGTGGCAGAGAAGTATGTTAGAGTGGTACAGGATATGTACAAGGTTAGTGTGACAGTGGTGAGGTCTGAGGTAGGACTCGTGGATGCGTTTAAGGTGGAGGTGGGATTACATCAAGGATCAGCTCTGAGCCCTTTCTTATTTGCAATGGTGATGAACAGGTTGACAGATGAGATCAGACAGGAGTCCCCATAGACTATGATGTTTGCGGATGACATTGTGATCTGTAGTGAGAGTAGGGAACAAGTTGAGGAGACCCTGGAGAGGTGGAGATATGCTCTAGAGAGAAGAGGAATGAAGGTTAGCAGGACTAAGACAGAATATATGTGTGTGAATTAGAGGGATGATAGAGGAATGGTAAGGATGCAGGGAGTAGAGTTGGCGAAGGCGGATGAGTTTAAATACTTGGGATCAACAGTTCAGAGTAATGGTAAGTTTGGTATAGAGGTGAAGAAGTGAGTACAGGCAGGAGGGAGTGGGTGGAGAAGAGTGTCAGGAGTGATTTGTGACAGACTGGTACTAGTGAGAGTGAAAGGGAAGGTCTACAAGAGGGTAGTGAGACCAGCTATGTTATATGGGTTGGAGATGGTGGCATTGACAAAAAGGCAGGAGTCAGAGTTGGAGGTGGCAGGGTTAAAGATGTTAAGGTTTGCATTTGGTGTGATGAGGATGGACAGGATTAGGAATCAGTATATTAGAGGGTCAGCTCATGTTGGATGGTTTGTAGACAAAGCCAGAGAGGCAAGATTGCATTGGTTTGGACATGTGCTACGGAGGGATGCTGGGGTATATTGGGAAAAGGATGCTAAGAATGGAGCTGCCAGGTAAGAGGAAAAGAGGAAAGCCTAAGATAAGGTTTATGGATGTGGTCAGAGAAGACATGGAGGTGGTTGGTGTAACAGAGCAAGATGGGGAGGAAGAAATGGAAATAGATGATCTGCTGTGGTGACCCCTAATGGGAACAGTTGAAAGAAGAAGAAGACTGAGAGGTTTGAACAGTGTTTATGGTAACTATGGAAAAATACCCAACTAATGGGACCTGGAATGGCTGGGGGACACTCCATTACCCTTCTTAGATCCCCATTTGACCATGATATGACTCTAGAAAATTTACACTGCTTCTACTTTGGCCTTTAGGGATGTTAATTACCAGATCCACATGGCCAGGTATGCTCTGGCCTTGGTTGCTCAGGCTTGTTAGATTATTTCTGACTTCCCTGAGTCTGAAAGCAAATCCTCAGCCTTATCTATTTTAGATTCTGCTTCGCAAGTGGCTCACCACTCTAAGTGTAGCTATGATGCTGCTGATGCCTCTTCCAGGGCTCTGGCTTTTGGGTCTGTCCTGAGGTGTTATTCTTTGCTTCATCTCCAGTCTTTGCCTGAAGACATTAAGGCCAAGTTGTTGGATGCTCCTTTGGTGCTTATTCACACTGAGCTGAACAGAGGAGGGGCACTGACCACAACCCTGCTCTGTGATATATAACAATAAGTATCCTGTTTTTTTGCTTATTTTTACTAGTTGTAGCTTATCCTTACCATTTATTGCACTTTTTATTGTCTGCTGCATACTTTTTAGTGTATTTTATTGCTATAAACTAATCTGCACTGTTCTACTGCAATTGTCTGCCCTACTGGGCTTGCTAAATCACTTTTGTTACTGCCTCACTATTTGTAAAGCTTTTGTTAGCTAATTTTAAATGTATTAACTGGAAATTGCCTCCATTTGTTAAGAATCTGTTTGTTATTCTGATTTTCCTGCCAAGTAGTGTATCATATAACTGATTTGTTTGCAGTTAAAAGCATTCTCTAGAGTCTCCTTCATTAAGTGCCTCACTGCTGTTCTTCTGCTGTGATAAACATTTCTGTAGTATTTTCTGCCTAAAATTGTATTTATTTATTTTACATTTGTTGACCAGGATAGTACGACTGGGTTGAAGCTCATTTTCAGCAGAGGCCTGGGGAGAAAAGCTCCAAAAAAGTTATAGTGTATATTTTCCAAAGGGTTTACAAAAGTTTTTACGATGAATAAAAGAAGTATACATCAGACTATACAATAAGAACTTTACAAAGGTAAAAGGCACTTGTTTTTACATAAATTTATATAAAATTTTTATTACATGGCAGGATTAGACCTTAATTTTAGCATAGGTGTGGCAACAGCATAGAGCAGTGGATGCTGAACATAGTGATAGTGAACATATAGTTGTTGTAAGAAAATAGTGTAGCTAGTAGCTGTAGTATAGTTTCCCACCCTGGCTCCCTATTGTTGTCTTGTTCTTAAACTTGGTGGTTTTGCAGTTGCCCGCCCCAACTGTAAATTTGATGTGGGACACTCCTACCAGTCCAGTCTCATTAGTTCTTTCTATCTAATACAGAGACAAGATTTGGGGAGGCCAACCCCCTTAGTTTCTTAACCTTAAATTATCATCTGTTCCTCCAAAAAAAAAAAAAAAAAACCACTTCATTCAGCTGCTTTTACAGTATTTCTGTTTCCTCCTCCTACTTCATTACTTCATTTTGCTTTTTCTGCTACTTGTTCTCTATAAAGTGTCCAATTGCATCTTTTCTGCTGCATTCATTACTACTTGTTTTTAGCCTGCTTAAATTGTGTTATTCTAAGACTCAGTGTTGGTTTAAGCACTTGGGCTTTAGGCCTTCCCAGTAGTTCTCCCTGGCCTCTCTCCCCTCAGATTCTGACAAATATGGATAGACAATTTCCTAAGGTTTCTCCTGCTAGCCTGGTTGATATGGGCATCTTGAGACAGTGTAGCAACTGCCTCATGTACACGGACAACCATCAACTGCCTAGGGACACAATTTGTGAGATGCAATTACATTAAGAACCTAGAGTTTATGCTCTCTCACTCACAAGCCAGTATATCTGGCACTGAGCAGACCACTGAGACACAATCACTACACCTCAAACACCACCCACAGCTACACACAGACACCGGCATATGCGGAGGTTCTCAACAAAAACAAACCCAAACAAAGGAGACTTCGGAGGTAAAAACACACTCAAACTCTATAACCCACCACACCACATGCCATGCATAGTCCATGCACCTTTGTCTCTCAACCACTAAGGCCTAACCATAAACCCAGCATATTAGTCATAGGAGACTGCATTGTGAGACACACAGATGTGCCTCTCACCAGGCTGTATAAGAAGCAAGTCAAGGTTAGTTGTTTGTCAGGTGCCAAAATCTGCCATATCACACACGCACTCAGGTCTGTCAACAACAGGCACTGTTATTACTCTGTCATAGTCCATGTTGGTGTGAATGACTTGAGACTTACCTCCCTGGACTATATGAAGAGAGACATGATTGAGCTCTCTGAATATGTGTCCCAGGCAGGTATGTCCCCAGCTTTAAACAGCATTCTAGCGTCATCCAGAATGATGCCTCAATACAAACAGAAAATGCTTAGTTTCATGTGTCATTCCAGGGGGATCCAGTACTTGACAGCCTGTGAAGATATGATTGACAGACCACAATGCTTTGCTAGAGATGGCTTGCATCTGTCTCACTTGGGCTTCAGGCTTCTGACAAAAGCCCTTGTCTCCCCATAGTGCCTTTTTTAGGAAAAGTCATGCGGTCCATACTACCTACATAACCATTTCAACAAAACACAAATTAAAGGTCATGCTGCTAAACACTAGGAGTCTAAACATGAAACTGCACTCTTTGCAACCACTCAGCCCTGGAAGATGCTGACATTTGTGCAGTCACAGAAACCTGGTTCAAAGCTGTGGAGAGCACAGCAGCCTTATCTGGTTTCTCATCCTATCATACATTTAGACCCCAAACTGTGGGCAGAAAGCCAAAGGATGTGGAGTTTCAATATATATTAAAGACACACACACACCTCCAGGCTGGTCAAACAGTATGATGCACAGGAGACACTCCAGGTGCAGTTAACTGTTGACAAGACCCCCTATTCAAATCATAGCTAACTACAGGCCCCCAAATCAAGATGCCCCCTCCACCTATCTGGGCCTCTTTGAATCCATCAAGATTCAACCCTTTACCCTAATCCTGGGTGACTTTAACTACCCAACCATAGAGTGGAATAACTATTCATGCCAAAACACAAATGCCCAGCGATTCCTCAATTTTATCAATGCAAATGCCTTGGAACAGCTAGTCGATACCCCCACAAGAGGTGACAATAACTTGGACTTGGTATTAACCATCATGAGTAACTACTGCAGCACCCCATACAGTATCATCCTCCCTGGTAAGATCCAACCATAAAGCAGTCACTTTAGAAGTCACCATCTCCCTGACCCTCCTTTAGCTAGGGTCAAGCAAAAAAACTTCTCCAAAGCTGATTACAACCTCCTGAGGAATGGTATAAATAACTTCACAGTACCCTCTCCCTCTGTAGGAATTGGCAACAATGTCCAATTCTACACCAAAGTACTATATGAGCATTTATACAGATGCGTGGAATCAGGAATACCCGACAGGACAAAATCATCCTCAGCAAGGAAGAATAAACCTGTCTAGTGGACATCTGCAATAAATAAACTATATAACAAAAGGAAAAATTGCTGTCCAGGACCAAGAAGGAGCAGGTGCCTAATTGGAAGCAATCTCTCCTTAGTCTGAACAAGCAAATAAGAGCACTATTGAAATCCTCTAAAGCCAACTTCGAGTCCAAATTGGCCACATCTACTAAATGGATGCTTCACAGAGACATGTTTCTGGACAGTGTCCATCAGTGGGGTATTCCTCGGGTAGATCTTTTTGTCTTCCCTCTGAATAGACAGCTCCCTTTCTTCTGTTCCAGAGTGCCATGCCATCTGGTATGGAAGATGGCTGTCCTTTCTTTTCCTTGGAAGGGGATGTTTCTTTATGCTTTCCCTCTTATTCTACTTCCAAGAGTCCTGCAGAAGATGCAGCTGGACTCCCCAAAAATCTTGCTAGTGATTCCTTTTTGGCCAAGACAGCACTGGTCCCCCTCTTAATGCATATGGCCAGGGGCAATCACTGCAAGTTACCTCACCGGTTGGACCTCCTCACACAGGACAAGGGGTCTCTCATCCATCCACACTTGTACATTCTTCAGCTGACAATGTGGGTGATAGGGTTTTGATACCTTTCAGGCACCTCTTTTCTGAGGACATGCTCAAGGTTTTACAGGAAGCAAGGAACCCTCAACCAGATAACTTTGTATGTCCAAATGGAAAAGATTTTCTGTTTGGTGCTTGCTCATAACCAGGACCCTTTTAAGTGGGGGGTCCTTTCTTATTTATGTGAGTTGCTCCAGTCTGGCCTGGCCCATTTTTCTGTGAAGGCCCATTTATCAGCCATTTCTGCTTGTCTACACTTGAATTTTTTTAAAGGTGTCCTTCACACTAGGGCTCCAAGGAAACCTATTCCTCCTTCTCCTTGGGACCATAATTTTGTTTTGAAAAAAATTGACTCAAGCTTCTTTTGACCCTGCAGAATCTGCTTCCTTTCAACATTGTACCCAGAAGACTTTATTGTTACTGGCTCTTACTTTTGCTTGGAGGGTTTCTGAGCTCCAGGTCCTTATGGCCAATCCTCCATTTTGTTTTTTTTTTTCACAGGGACAGGGTGCCTCTTCGTACTAATCCTTCTTTTATGCCCAAGGTAGTAAATGTACTTTCAGTTGGTACAACTCCCTTCCTTTTTCCATTTCCTCAGTCTGTTAGTGAAAGGGTCTTGCATGCCTTGTTTTTGCAGAGCAGTTCAGGTACTATTTGGATAAAACTAATGCCATTCGTAAGTCTGATCAGCTTTTTTGTTTCCTTTCATCCCAAGACATTGGGTTTGGCTGCTTCTAAATAAGGCAATTTCTTTTTGTTATACTTCTCATGGCAAATCTTTGTCTTCTTCTGTTAGAGCTCATTCCATTAGGACTGTTGCCTCTTCTGGTGCCTTCTTCAAGGGGTTGGATACCAATTTCATCCATGAAGTTGCTACTTGGTCTTCAGTGCATAGCTTTACTAAACATTATAAGTTGGATATGGTTTCTAGGGTCAGAGCAGGTTTTGCTGAAACCATTTTATATGGGTTTGTTGAGGGCTCTTCTCAGCCTTCCATTTCCCATTCTGTTTCTTGAGCTTTTTTACTCTCCCTAATGTTAAGAATGCTGCAGCAGTGATATAGAAGGACATAGTACAGTTGTGTAAATTTTTACCATAACAGCAGATGTCCTTCTCTCTACTGTTAAAGTATTTACTCCTTCCCTCCACTCCCACGAGCTTGTTCTCATTTTTGTTATGGATTCCCTTCTGGCTGAGGGTTCCCCTTTTTCTTCTACAGTTTCCTTCTGGATGTGCATGGACTCCTTTGTTCTATGGAGACTGTTCTCTTCTGGGGCAATCCAGTTCTGCATAACTGCATCTGTATGTCACTTTTCTGCCCTATGTTCTGTGTGGAGAGCATATATGTGATGTGCAGCACATACAAGATCATTAGGCTTTGGTATACTGGTTGAACATTGCGTGCCCTGGGCGGGAGATCCCTAACATTAAGAATACTGCAACAGCAAAGAGAAAAACATCTACTGTTATGATAAGATTTTACACAACTGTACTTTAACTATGTCTGTATACAATAGATAGTATAATTAGTATAAGATACCTTACCACTGTATGTATAGTTACTATCATCTATATTGCCATTGCAAAATTTATTTTAATTGTATTCTGCCTGTTATTGGAGATATTATATAACTTAAAAGATTTTGTTTGAAATGCATATACTGGAGCTTGACTCCCTGGGCCTCTGCTGAAAAGAGTAGTTTGTGCCCAGCTGGACTTCCCTGGACAACAAATGTAAAATAAATAATAAATAAACACCCATCGGGTTCTTTTTTACCCATGTATGGTGCTGGGTATCACTTTCTTATGTGGTTGTGCCCCACAGACTTGTTAGATGTCATCACTTTCCCTCATTTCCTTAGTAATGTTACATTCCTGATCTGCTAACCAAATTCTCCTGTCCATGGGCAAAGTACTGAGTATTTGGTTTCTTGTCATAACATCTAGTATTTCAGACATAGTGTCTTGGCCTCCATTTACCTAACCTATGAAAATAAATGCCTATTTATAAAGTATAATTACTTACACAGTCATCTACCTTCCTTCTATGATCTCAAAATTTCTATCCATACGTTTCAGGAGTCAGTTAAAAACATTCAAATAACCAGGGTTTCACTTTACCATAATTCAAGTAGTCCACATAATTATTTTTTTAAGACAGAATATACTCTTATCTGTGAGTAAAGAAGTTACAAATCTCACCTGTTGCCCCTTGTCAATATAGTATTGACTGCAAACCCTTTCAATTTCCCCAATACAACTATTAAAGCATACCCTGTCTTTATACTCAAACAATAAGTGAGAAGGTCACTGAAAAACCAATTAATAAAAGCAAAATGAAAACTCCAGCAAAGCTAGAAATTCCACTGAGTGACTCCCAAACCTTTTGTATCAGAGGCACAGGGGATATATGCAAATGATCCATATGGACATCAGGTGTTTCAGCTACTTGGTGATTCTGAATGTCCATGACTTGTTTCATCATTTTAATGGACAATTTCAGACCAATAAAGCCAAACCCCCTAGCTGTGGATTTGCATATATCCCATGTGCCTCTGATACAAGAGGTTTGGGAGATCACTCAGTGGAATTTCTAGCTTTGCTAGAGTTTTCATTTTGTTTTTACTGTCTTTATACTCAGGAAAGTTACTGACTTTGGCATGTAGGGATTGGCTCCCCCATCACTCATATGCCTTTGAAGAAGGACCAGCATCTCATTCTCTTTCATGATCCTTTGTTAATATAATTTTAGCCTTTTTGCTCACTTCCCTTGTACTATAAGCTGTTTTGTTGTCACATCTCCTCCGTGTCTTAGTTTTCATTCCACCTGCAGTCTTTAATTCTAAACTGGTTCTGAGAGCAAATGGTGATAGACTGAGTTGCTTTGCTTCATTTTATGCACTTATAGCCACTTATTTGCTTGTAGTTTAAACAGATAACATTTTGATTGTCCACAAAACTGATATTATGTACTCTTTGGACATATACTGTATATGAAAGCTCCTTGGTTTTCCACTCTGTAGACATTTGTGCCACTAGTTTTCTATACTCTACAGAGCTCATTTTTGTCTTTTTCCCACTTACGCTAACTACAAAATAAAATAGGTGCACTATATTCACTTTGTAGCTCTAGGGTATACATATGTTTTGGTTACCAAAGCTGCATTGCAGGTTATATAGTCCAGTTTATGGTCTCCAGCTACTGCTTGTCAAATACCATGTGAAGAACAATGATTTAATTTCACCTGCTGTCACCAGTTAATATCTGATGGAGAGGGGCTGTTGATTCTAACTCAGTTAGCTGCTCAGAGTCCTTACAGGCAGTAATTCTGTCCCAAGGGTGTCTTCCAGCAGGGACTGTTAAATGACTAGGATTAACATGCACCCTCTCAAATAATCCTAAACAATATTTCTTACAGATTTAGTTTGAATTTTAAAATATATTCCTTTATTAAAATGGTATGCTAGGCTAATGGCCACTAGGGCTTTTATAAGCCTAGCCATGCAATCCATTCCAGTTGTGTCCTTATGCATCTTGCGGATTTATTAGGCAGGGGTATGTTAGGATTTTTCTAGAGGTTATGTGGAGATGGGCATGTTAGTTTGTGCATTACTTTTCTTCCTCTGTCTATCAGAGACACAGGGACCAGACCCAGGGTGAATTTCCAACTTTTCATCCATTGGTTAAGGTTACACTTAAATAAGTTTAGGGATGGACTCTACTTCACATGGGGAAGCCTGTTCCATTGCATGAGGATCCTTTGAGACACATATCTGTCTCACTGACATGTCTTATTCACATCACAAGCAAAATTTAAATCCTTGGACCTAATGGTTCTGATGCTGTTCATTTTGCAGATGTATGAAAAGTCCATCAAAGATAGATCTGAGGATGTCTTGTATGCCAGGCATAGATCGCCTCTCAGTAACCTGTTGAAGACAAGAGTATAGAGATAGGGCTTTAAGGAGATCTGTATAGGACAATGTGTTTTTTAATCTGGATTCTCCTGGTAAGGAACCTTTGTGGACATTCCATCTGTTGCATATATATGGTCGGGTACATGCTGAAGGGGGGGGGGGCAGATTATACTCAATGATGGGTCTAATAAGAATTGAATAAAGTTGACATTGTGACTTCCTTGGACCTGGATGCCATGCCCTTAAGTTCGGTGACACAGAATGATTTTCTTACTATCTTGGCCAGAAGCTGGTCGAAGGCCAGATTATTGTCTATATATGTTCCCAAATCCCTGTTTACTGTGTCAGCTGTTAGGGGTGTCTTAATGATAGAATAATTAGCTTGGGTGAGAGTTTTCCCAAAAAGCACTATAATGTTTTTCTTGGCATTGGATTTTAGTCTGTGACTTTGACACCAGTCATTTGTCTGTTTTAAATCCTCTGGTATGATGTTTTGTCATGGGGGTAATCTATGATAGCTTCCCAGTTTGCAGTCATCTGTCAGTTTAGTCAGCCAAAGGCCCTTGATAGTCACATTTACCTATGAGAAGTGGATGCCAAATAGCAGCAGGCCCACCAGAGATCTCTGAGGTACCTCACTGGTGACCAGTCTCTTAGTGGAGGTTGTATCACTAACCCAGACCTACTGGGTCCTGTATGTAAGTCATTTGGCAATCCAGAAAGTTATGTAGGGTTTATATCCAGTTTGGTAAATTTGTCAACTATACCCAAGTGAGGTATTGTATTTCATGTCTTATCCAGGTCCAGGAAGATTGTATGCATAATTTTCCCCCATCAACTGCTTCAGTGACCTTTTCAAAGAAGCCCACCAGATTTAGTAGGCATGACCTTCCTTTGATAAAGCCAAACTAAAATGGGTCCAGTGTCTGAACGTTGTCTTTGTTTTTGTTGATTATTTCCATGATAATTCTGGAGCATTTCTCCCTGGGCCTCCGCTGAAAACAGGCTCTGTGGAACCTAGTCGGACATTCCCGGTCAACAAATGTTAAATAAATAAATAAAATAAAATAAAATAATTCATTCCACGGCTTTGCATATTAGACTAGTCAGACTCACAGGTCTGTAGGTGCTTGTCAAAAGTGGAAGGGTAAGATTCATTATGCAAGAGTCCAGATATGAAAATCATGTGACCTAGTTCAGCAGCTTCCAAGCAGCAGGTTCTACAATACTAAACACTGTAAGGACTCTGAACAACTAACCTGAGTTAGAATCAGCAGCCCCTTTCCATAAGATATTAATTGATGACAGCAGGTGAAATTATATAATTGCTCTTCACATATTGTTTGACAGGCAGTAAGTAGCTGGAGCCCATAAACTAGACTGTATACCCAACCTGCAAATATATTTGGACACAAAAATATATGTATACCCCTAGAGGGGGAAAAAGCAAGAGTAATGCAACCTTTTCCCCTATATTTTCTTTAAATCAAGTATTTATCCACTTTTTTTTTACATTTGATGTAGCTTCATTACAGTTAGTTTACTTTTTATGCATTTTCTTTTGAAATTCAATGTTCTTTTAGACTATTACCATCATCCTCACAAAACTAGTTATACACATAACTGTGTTAACATCCTGTAAACTATTTTATATTGCTATGCATATATAAAGAATTAGGTGTAATATTCACGGAATACACACACACACACACACGCACACACACACATATATATATATATATATATATATATATATATATATATATATATATATATATATAAAACATGCAATATTGATATTGATTTACACATATAAGGCTGTGCTTTAAGCTATCCTTTCAGTGTAAGTATTTATTTTTGTTTTTGCTTTTATTTTTTTTTTTGCCCCTGCTTTCTGTTGATCGTCATGTCTGGCCACCCAGCCCATTCATTCCTCATCACTGGGCCAAATGATGACCTGGAAGAGGCACTATCATTTAGACACCTATCAGAGAGTGCTTCATGTTTTTTTCCCTTCTGTTTTACAGCCCTAGCACTGCGTACTGAGGAAGGGCATACAGTGGGCTGACTTCTGTGGACATCCCCTCATTTCTGTAAGCAACATTCCCTCCTAGTGGCCATGGCCATCTTTCCAGAGCATAAGTGGTGGTTTCCTTGGTCTCCAGCAGTGAAATTGCACAAAGATCTTTGTACCCATGAGTGCATGCTACCTTCCTTATCCCCCTCCCCAGGAGAGACAAGCAAGATGTGCGCCTTTACTCCTCCCCTTCCCTGTCGGGTTCCTGCAATACTGGGGCTGTTGATTGAACCATAGCTGTCTGGGTTGTAGTCAAGATTGAACCACAGCTGCCTGGGCTGCAGTCAAGTTTGAATCACAACTGCCTGGGTTGCAGTCAAGATTGAACCACAGCTGCCTGGGTTGCATTATAGACTTTAGCTCTCTGTGCCATGCAGTCAAGTTATATGTATTTTGCTTTTTGAAACTTTGTTTATTTATTCATTGATATTTAATTACTGGGAAAGTCCGACTGGGTAGAAGCTGATTTTCAGTGGAGGCCTGGGGAGAAAAGCTCCAAATTATTACAAAACATTTTAAAAGCAATAATTTTGTAATCTTCAAAAATAAAGTTCATAGGTTCATAGGTTCATAGGTAGGTACTAGGCTATCGGCCCAAGGGCCTAAGTAAGCCTAGCCAACAAAGTTCTCTGGAAAGTTAGCAGTTTAAATAATTATAACAAAGTACGCATAATATAAGACTTTAAGAATCACTACATGTTATATGACAATCATTTAATATTTGGAGAAATTTAAACAGTTTGTAGAGAAATTAAAGGTAAGTTAGTCTAACACAAACAGTGATTGCAATATAAAGTGAGGGAAAAACAGCCTTATGGTATATTTATAGAGAAAGGGAAGATAATTTGTGCATATTATGTATATAGCCCAGGTGATGACTGAAGAGAGTGTTTATACTAGCTCTCTTACATGGTTATCAAATATAAAATAAATAAAATGCCCTTGCACAACTGTACTTCATTCATATTATCACAAAGTACTATATAATTGTTGCCTTATCAATAAGAACTGTTGTTTCTGCCATGTCTCCAACTTCATCATTATGTATTAGTGTCAGAAGACATTAGAGATTGTCTTTCTAACAAAAATTTTCTGAAACCAAGGTCATATTTACTAGACATTCACCATCATTTAGGGGGCTTACTATCATACAACTTCTGAAGATTACATGATTCTAGAATGCAAGACCGAAACAAAAATCCTGAAAGCTACAAAAGACTAAAACTGAAAAGCCTGATATAATACTAAATGTGTACATCAAAATAAACACATACCATGAAGTTAACACATTTTTTTTATTTGTATGGTCATTGTTGATCATTGGGGATTGTGCTTTTGCATATGTTTTTGATTTCAACATTTATTGTTAAATGTGCTATCCTGGGGGCAGCAATGTGCAATACTTAACAGGTTGCACTTTGTGTGCTCAGGTCTGGGGATGTGAATTTGTTTATGTGATTTGTTGGTGTGGTGATATGATCATAAAGGACTCTGTGGGACATTTATGTTTAATTTTCTGTGGTACATTGAAGATGCATAATGTTTGGCCATTTCTGGGCTTTTGATTGGCTTGTTCACTGTTGTTATATATGTGTAATTTATGTTGCTTTGCTTTCTGTGTTCCTGTGTTTCTGTTTTTTGCATGAGCTTGGAGAAACAAAATTTTGTTCAGCTGTATACTTGTGTATCGTTGAATGACAATAAAGTTACTTCTGACCTTTTTTTTTGATAAAGCACCTCACACTAAAATTACAGATCCAGGCCATGGAAAATTACTACCATTGTAAAAAACTGGCCTGAAATAAATTACTTGCTTAGTGATTGAGGAGATTAGTGTATTTTTTCTGAATTTTTTTTGAAAACTGTACCTATTTTAGTTATAACTATGTCCTTCCATTTCACTGTTGCAGTATTCCTTACAATAGGGATCCCCTGCCAAGGGCGGCCTGATGTCCGGGCAGTATACCAAATACTTTAGGTTGCTTTAAGGTACACTGTATGTCATACACATGCTCCCTGCATATAGCGTAGGGCATAAAGGTGGTGTCTGTATATACCCACCTCAGAACTGAGATCCCCAGTAGGAATGCCAGAACAAGGAAAAAAAGATGTAACCAGTATACCCAAAAGAGCAAAGAACCAGGCAGAGGAGGGGGGGAGGGATTGAATACTGCAACAGTAAAGAGAAGGACATCTACTGTTAAGAGTGACAGCCTCAGGATTACTAATGAAGGTAGCTTGCAAGAATTGTCCACAGAAATGTTCATTTTGGCTACATGAAAACGAAGATATAAGTATGTGTGTGCAGGAGCTCCTATGAATAGTTACATACTTTAATATTTCTGGTCACACATGTTTCACATTCACAGTGGCACCTTGTGAGCAAAATAAAATAAAAAAAAGTTGTGTTGTTTTGGATGAACTTGAATTAAGATGCAACTTTTTTAGCATATTAGGAAAAATAGTATGTTATCATAGTTGTGTACTATTTCATCCATCACATCACATTCAAACAGCTGTTGTAGGCCATTGTAAAAATGCTGGACAGTGTAACAAACTGCATGAAGCTGGTATGAGGGCACTGACTGATCATAAAGGAGATATTAGCAATTGCTGTGAATGGCTATGCAGATTATCATTCTTACAATAGCTCTTACTGAATTTGGTAAATGGGAATTGTATTTTTTCCACACAGCTGGCCGTCAGTTGTCACCAACTCCTCTTCTTGCTTACTGTTTCGACTGGACCCAGCTTAGCCACCTCCTGGTTCAACTCAACCCAAGTTCAAGGCCTGTGAGGAGACTGAGGACACTGGTTCAGCATCATACTGCTGAGAAGAAGTATACCCTAACCCCACCACCCTGCCTTGTGTGATCCGCAGTTGCTGTCTTTGGGAGATGCATGAGTGTTTCCTTGCATGTGCAATCTCCCAGCTAAATGGTATATCCATTTTGCAACATGGACCTCACCAGAGTATTAACTCAGTGATTGCACTGAGCCTAGCCTGCCTCACTTTCCTCAGGATGGGTTAATTGGCATCAGCCACTCACTCCTATTCACCCCTGCATGGCCCTTCCATTACCCATGCTACTAGTTGTAAGCAGGTCGTCTGGGTCACATTAAGGGCTTTGTCCCCTTGCACCACTGGGTTTCTTGGTACATGAGAGTTTTGATTGGGATTATAAGCAGGTGCTAAAACATTTAAGCTGACCTAAACTTGAAGTTAGCAGGAATAATGATAATAACACCCAGGACTCTAAGAAGTATGACATTTATCACATGTGCATTAATATTTGAGATAGATGCATAATTTTGTGAGTATTACATGTCAGCTTAGCTGAGGGTATTTGAAAGAAAGTTGTATAGAACCTGTGGTATGGATGACATAGAATTGTAGATATTTACCTAAAATAAAACTTTTTGGAGTAATGTAGTATGTGAGAGATTTTTTTTAGAATTCTACAAGTGTTAAAAACATTGCTGGACATGAACTTGGTGAAAAAAGGAATTATCTGAAATAAAGACATAGTTGTTTGTTGTAACTTATGAAGCATGGCATATTTTTCAGAGTTGCATTAATATTTTACTGAAAGGAAGATTATGAGTGTTTGGTACTAGCTTACAGATGAAGGTAAGTGTATGAAAGCTGCACAATGATTTTAATATTTATTTGTAGCAGTGGTTGTGTAAAGTTGCATATTTTTAATATTTGTGGTCATACTTCATTCATTGAGTTTGTTACGTAAGACTCACTTGCACAGTGAAACTACACGTGAAAAAGCAGTAAAGTGTATATACTGCAGTAGTTATTGAAGCAGAACTACATGTATAAAAATCTGTTAAATATACTTTATGAAATGTGATATATTATATTATTATACATCCTGCTCTACCTGGAAGGTACTGCTAGATATCAACAGAAAGCTTACATCTCTGTAGACAGATTTGATACTGACAGTAGACAAATTTGATATTGACACATAACCTCTGTCTAGTACACATACAAAAGAACAACTTCATCATATGTTATCTGGATTAGTAAAAATATATTTTCATATTTGTGTATGTCTTTTTTTTGGCTTTTTAATTTTAGAACCTTATGCCTGCTGACCATGTGGCGAATCACCAGAACTCTGCTTATTCATTCACTAACTGGGCTATAGCTTATTATGGCATGGGCATAATTTAGGCAACCATTGGTGGAATTATTTATTTTAAGACCCAACCACCCCACTGCATATAATGTATGCATTCAATGAGTATCATGCAGTGGACACAGTGTGGGACTGCATCTGAAAGTGGTGTAACTCCTCAACCAACCTCATCTTTTTGAGATTGTCTCCCACTAATTTTCTGGTTTCCTTCAAAGATATATTAGTAGGAGCCATACCCTGAAATGCTGTTCAACCCACCCTGCAGGATGAGACGTCATTGCTTCATTCCTATCCCCTCCCCCCAAACTGGCTTATTCAGCACCTAAGGCCACTAACTGAGCCTGGGTCGGCTGGGCCATAATACTCCAGTTCATGAACCACTAAGCAAATCTGAGTGAGTTTGGCAATAATCATGGCTTCATCCTTCACTCCACGGGTTATGCTTATTGGTGTTGATACATTAGTAAGCTAGTATGAAAATACTGAGTAATGTGTCATTTTGAAGCAAACATTTTGGTGGACAGATGTGTTGCAGATGTTAGTTATCTTTTAATGGTTACTGTATATTTATTTTAACTTTTAGCTTCAGAAGTTATGAACATTAGCTTCAAGTGTGGTTTTAGCTCAGAAAACCACTATTCATATGGAAGATGTTAATGGCCATCATTCTCGAGCTTCTTTGGATGTAAAAAATAGGACTTGTAGGCATTTCTGTTTGATTTTGGGTCCTATTTCATCACATAGTTGAATGTGACAATACATATAGTGAATTAGAGCAGCAGCAGTTTTTTAAGTGTCATACAGGTTCATATGGATTAGATAATTTATTTCAGAATGAAGAGAAGATTACAAGCAAAAGCTTATCAATAAATTGCACCAAATTTAATACAATTAGATAATATGGTTACTACTATAGTAAATGAAAAGAGTACCAAACAAAATATAACCTTTGCTGATAGTCCTTTTAGACAAGAATGAACCTAAAGACAAAATATTGAGCACCATTGACTATTTTGCTATGTGGAAAGGGTAATAACAAACGAATCAGGGAGAAGAGCATTATGCAATGAATTCTCTGGTAGTAATGATAATGTTAACAGAGGAAAACAGATCAGATGTGCAAAAAACATAAAAAAGAATAAACCAGTAAAAAAAAGGACATCAATCATCAGACCCCTCTAATGCATTACTAAATTTGCATAAAAATAAAACAATGCATAAATTAGGATTATGACCCAAACTAAACATACTTTACTGTAATAAAGTTGGTTGGATGAGAGAGTAAACCAATGTACTCCATCTGCCTGAGTTGATGATAGCTCAGGTGAATGTAAAAGATCCCAAGGCACTTATGAAAAAGAGTAGGGGAATTTCCATGGTGGCCTGGCCAAATTTTTCATAGTCAGTAAAGATACCACCTCAGGTCTTCCCTGAAAAGGATAGATGGATAGATAGCTGGATAGAAATAGATAAAATACAGCTAAATAAAATAAATGAAAGCACTAAAAACTAAAACTCAAAATTAAGTATATTACCTTATCAAGAACAGTAGATGTTGGACTTCCAAGATGGTTGAACATTGAGTGACAGCTTTATTTCAGCTCCCCCAGTATGAAAACAGAAACTCAGAAGAGAGAGAAAGTAAACTCATATTGTTTGAGTGAATTTCAGTAACTGGCCTAGATGCCACAAAAAAAAAAAAAAGAAATTCAGAGAACCTGAAAGAAAATCAATCACAAAAGGTGAGGACAAAACATTGACTGTGAAGAATTCTGCAGCTGTTCATCAAAAAGCAGGGCAAACTCCAAATTTGGTGCAAGACATGACTTCCAGTAATCTAGAGGAAAAAGAAGTCAAATGTGCTTGGAGATGATGAGACAAATAATAGATAATAAATAGACAAAAATAACAAAAGACTGGAAAATGGAATAAACTTTAAACATATATTCAGATGAGGTGATAAAACTGCAAAAATCAGAGCTCAAAATGAAGAAAAGGCTTGCTGAATATGAGACTGCTCAAGAAGAGAGGTTTCAAAAAATAATAGAATTAGAGGGCTGAGCACATAGGTAAAACCTGATATTTTTATGGTACTAGAGAAGCTGGAAGGAACAGACGGTACTAATTTTATGAAAGTGCAAATAAGCAACTGGACTGGTATTCCACAGCAGGTATTGCTAATTGAAAGGGCACATCATGCGTATGCTCTAAACCTGACCATGAGAAAGCAACCAAGACCTTAAATAGTAAAAACACAATCCTACCAGCAGAAGGAGCTGATTCTGACAAACTGTAGTAGAAGGACAAAGTACTAAAGTGGAAAATGATTACTCACTGTACACCAGGCAGAAGAGGAGTGAATTTATTTCCCCTAATCAGGGAATGTTGAGAAGTAGGCACAAGGTTAAAGCTGCTGCACCCAGCTATTTTCAGAATATTCTTTCCATGAGGGGCACACTCATTTTTGATGCAGAACATGCTAAGATCAAATACAAAAGTTTGTCCAACAAAAAGTGAGCTATGAAACAGACAGAAATTCTGTGTCTTATTCTCCTGGTAATAAAGTCCACAGAGAGACTATACTAGTGAAACCTTTTCCAGGTTTTCAACAGAAAATGCTTGAGAGACAGAAAAAAAGCACAAGAGTTGACTAGAACAACTGGGAGTACATTGGAAATGAAGCAGATACTGGATTTGGGAGATGGAGATTAACACAAATAAAATGAGCATCTTGAAAACAGGCAATTAATTATATTTGTGAAACATGACTGAACAAGAAAACCTGGAAATATTGGACTTTTTGACTTTGTTAAACTTATACAGGACTCTAAAGCATATACTTTACTTCATGTCATTAATGTTTGGAAGAACATTTAGGAGAGGGGAAGAGGAAGGGAGGAGGTTAACTGTAAGTAAACAATTTTTTGTTCTTAACAGTAGTAGTTGTATAATGTATGATATAATCTGCATGCTATAAAGTAAAACTTTCCCGGTTATTTTCAAGGGTAACGGAAATACTAAATTAAACATGTGTTCCTGGATTTTTCTTCTTCTTTCTTTCTCCTTGTTCAGTTTTAAGAAATGTAGGCACTACAATGTAAAAATACAAGATAAGCATGCTCAAAAGAGCATGATACAAGAAAATGTGATGTGCTTTTTCTCACCCTTGCATAGGGGAATGACTGAATTGATGCCCTTGGCTTGATCTAGTAACAAATTGTAAGAGAAAGAAAAATAAATAAAAATGGACATTGAATATAATAAAAAAGTTTTCCCCTAGCAAATAAAGTAGTACTTATAGAAGTAGATGTGTGTCTGGTCCTCATGTCTCCATGGAGACAATCTGATAAAGAGCAATAAATGCAGAATGCTTCTTTCTTTCACTGGCTAGGAGATAATGTTTTCTGAAAGCATTCCAGTGTTTTCCCAATCTGGTAGAGTAATAAAGATAAGACAAAATCAGATAGCACTTAGTAGAAGCACAGGCTGTACCATGCATCTTAGCATGGATAGCCTTCCTTTTAGTTTAATCCAAGTCTGAGCGTGTGGCTGTCAGTCTGCGGCAAATGTTCCTATTAGGAGGGTAAAACTTCAATATTTGAAGATGTACATTGATTTGTGTGTTATTATTAAGTTAATAGGTTTTAAAGGTATATTGGGGTATGTGTTTTTTTTTGATTGAGAGCTTTCAATAAAACAAAAGGTTTTGAAAGATATGGCATAGGCTCAAATGGATATGACAAGAGACTACTATATAAAAGATCAACTTGCCAAACATTAGTGTATGTATGTAACACAAAAGCTGGAACTAGACACTCAACAACAACAAAAAAGGTGTTACACATAAAAGGTGGGAATAATAACTTTTTAACATAATGACACTTTCTATATTATCTTTAAATGTAAATGATCTCACAGATGCATACAAAAAGAAAGAGTAGTGAACTATATTAAAAATGTAGAGTGCAAAGAGCTATTCTACAGGAGACACATTTGGAAAGAACCGAGCATGTGAATCTGATAAAGAAAGGTTTTCAGGATGATTATTCAGCACAATACCTCAGACTAAGGAAAAGAGGAGTACTTATATTAATTGCAAGAGGAGCTCCAGTCATAATAGAAGAGGGAAAAAAGATAAAAATGGTAGATTTGTAGCATTTAGGGACTACTGGCAAGGGAGGAGGATTACACTGGCAGGTTTTTATATTCCAAAAGAAAATTCTGTGAGAAATAATCAGCTTTCAGCAGGGAATTTTACTTATAGATGGGGACTGAAATTTGATTTGCAGCTTTGCAGCAGTGATGATGTATCTGGGGCCCCAGACAGGAACATATAGCAAAGGAAGGTACATTGTTGAAGAAATTTATGAAAATATTTGGTATGGAAGATGTGAATTTAGTAATAGAAATTTGGAATAAATTTACATATTATTTACCAAGATACAAAAAATTGGACTAGGCTAGACAGAACTTATATTTCACAGGAACATGGGCATTTAATTGAAAGTTTTGATATACATCCAATAACTATTTCAGATAATGAGGGACTAAAAGAATGTCAGATGTGATGCCAAATTTGATAACTATGGATCAATGTGATTTTGTGGAGAAGTGGCAAACATTTGACAACATTAACAGAACAATGATGATCCAGAGAAAAGCAGAATGTAAAAAATACAACTGTTTTTGGTGGGTCTTGATGCAGAGAAAGCATTTGACAGAGTAAGATAGTAGTTTATGAGCATGGCAATGGAAGCATTTACATTCCCTGATAAAATTATATGGTTTATTAGGAGAATATATGAGGAATTAGAGGCTAAAATTAAAGTGAGTGGGTTCTTCTCTGGTAATTTCTGTTTGAGCAGAGGGACCAGGGAGGGGTGTATTCTTTCCCCTTTGTTATTTGCATTATATTTAGAACCACTGGCAAAGAAAATAAGGGACTCAGAAATTCAAGGATATAATTGGTATCGTAGTCAAGAAAAGCTGGCTTTATTCATGGATGATATTATTTTATACCTGATAAAACCAGAAAAGGACATTTCAGTGCTGTGGAACATTTTGAGACAGTTTCAAGTCTTTTCAGGATGCAAAATTGATGAAGCTAAAGCAAAGGCAATAGCTGTAAACTATGTACCAACATATGAATTGGTTCAGCAATATCCATATTTATGGGGACATAATAAAATTAAGTACTTAGGAGTCTGGATTAAAAAGGATTCTGGTGTGGAAGCTGATATGTAGAAAGAGACTAAATACAAAATTTGAGAAACTGGAAGCTCTGTTTTATGGCTATGGAGAGCAGTATATAAGCAGTTAAATGTTTTTAGTCCCTTTAGTTTTATACACAGATCAGGCATATTTTTAACAATCAGAGGATAAGTTGTCGATATCAATTAATGAAGAGCTGAAGGATTTTATCTGGGAGAGGAAGATGGCAAGATTCAACTGGAATAAGCTGATTCTGCCCATAGAACAAGGCTGTTTGGGATTACCAGATTTGAAGGGGTATTTCACAGCTATACAGTTAGGGCTCCTATACATAGAACAAGCAGAAAGTTATAATTCAAAGTGGAAAGGGATGATGATGAAACAGAGAAGGAAGCTCAAGAAACAAGGAGATACTGGGAATTTGGATGCAGATCCTTAAGGAGAGTAACACTAAGCATATATAATATTATATTAATAAAGTAGCAGAAAGGACAGTTCTCTGAAACTAAGCCAACATGGGAATGAAGAAAGGATATTCTGCTGATAGGGATGTCATCAATTAGGGATACAGACAATAGGCAAGAGGGGGCTGAAATGTCTTGGAGAAAAATGGCAAAGGAACCAAGGTACTGGGAGTAAATACTTAGAAAGAGAAAGATAATAGAATGGGAAGAGGCCAAAAATGTATTAGGACTGCAGGCTAGAAATTGCCTTCCCTATCAAGTATTGATATCAGAGTATAAGCAAAGACAAAGAACTAGGGGAAAGACCAGCACTGGTAGAGTTTTTAGTAGAGTCTAGAACAGAAACTGCTGTTAAAAAAGGGATAAGGACATATAAGATACATCATGATAACTATAAGAATCAAGCAGAGGAGGTTAGAAAATATTGGGACGTGATATTGGATAAGCAAGTCACAAAGAAACAATGGGGGTATATGCATGCCTCCCAAATATGCAACATAGTCTAGAAGATTTAGGATCTTTGCTAGGAAGTGTTTACATTGGTATTTTTATACCCCAAGTAGACGCCAAAGAATTTTTCCTTAGGTAGATGTGCAAATGTTGGAGGTGTGATGGGGAAGAAAGAGGTAACTGGTAACATATTTTCTAGGAATATAATGAGATAGCAGACTTTAAAAATTCCCTGCAGACTACTCTTTCAGAAATACTGGGAGAGCAACTGGTATAACTAAAGAAATGATTTTTTGAGCTATGATACAGAGTCGTAATTGTCTAGACATAGAAAGGCCTTGCTTTGTCTAACTATGGTGGTTGCTAAAAAAACAATTGCTAGAAAATGGAAATCAAAGACTAAACCAACTGTACTAAAAGTAGTGAATATAGTAGCAGAGATAAAACAACTGGAAATGAGATCTTTAGAAAAGGGAAGGTGCAAATTACATAGAAAAACAATGAGAATTGTGGGAACAATACATGCAGAGGAGGAATGAGGTTTAAAAGAAGGCAGGAGTTGAATGAGCTATGTAATGTTTGACTGACAATGACTGGATAGAGTATAAATCATATAATGTTTGTCACTAAGATTATGTCAATATGGTATGTTTTCATTTATATAAATGTATGGTTGCATATGTCATAAGTGATATTTTAATAAAGACATTTTTTGTCTAAAAAAAAAGAACAGTAGGTGTCATCCAAAAATATAATACAATCAACATTCTGAAGAAACTGGAAAGAGAACTTCAGTGCTACAGACTCCACAAACAGGAAGGCAACCACTGCAATCAAGAACAATCTTTGAATCTCTCTTCTGTATGAGCAAGGACCTGCATTTTTCCCCTGGTAGTGTGCTGGCTAAGACTTCCCCCTATCTCTCTAAAGCAAGTTTCCCACTACAGCCTGAAAGACTGCAATTCCCAGCTCCAACACTCCCAGGACCACTGCACTCAACAGAGCTAAAGTATGCTTGACTAAGGCTTATCTCCATATTTTGCGATACCCTGTTGTTAATATATACATTTGAAACTTCTTTTTTTAGTGTGCACACTGCCCAAGGTTAGGAACAACTCAGTCCATTTCCTGTGGTCCCCTCCTGGTCACTTAAACTATCCCACTTTCTCTGCTTGGACCTGCTCTCTCTCTCTCACTTACATTTGACTATCTCTCAGTGTTGTGGTTCTGTTTCTGCTTAAGGACCCTGTTTTACACCTGCAGCTCTAGCCACTTTACCTGTGTAAACTCTACTCTATTCCCTCCCCTCCTTCAACCCTTCCTAATCCTCCCTGCCAGATATCCCCTGTTCCTTTCAGTTTCTTGTTCTACAGCTGTCTCCTTCCTCTGTGTTGTATATTTTTTTTCCTTATTTATCGATTTATTTCTTTATTTACTCCCTGCCCTCCACAATAGCTTCAAAATTCTTACTCTGGTTTCTTACTAACTGAATTGTAAGAATCCTCTCCTCAAAGATTTTTTTTCTTGCCATTTTCAGCCACAATGGTGGGGGTCCTGCTGTGTTCAGCCCTTGCTATGCTCAGGCTTCACTTTGTCCCCTACTCTACCCCATTTCCCACCCAACCACACTACATCTACATTTATATTCTCTCAAATACATTACCTCCGCTATAGACTCCTCCCCTTCCTGTCGAATACACCCACTCTGCCTTTCTTGTTCTCATCACCTGCTTTTCTCTTCCTTACTTAATTCTCATTCTCATGCACAAATATAAACCTCCTGTCAGCAACCTTCATCTTCACAAAATAAAGTTTTATCACCTTATCAACAAATTTAAGTCTCCTGTACTTCAAACTCTATATAAAAACCTATTCCTTTGTGGTAATGTTCACCCTAACCCTGCCCCAAGTTCTTCTTCCAATGATGTCACCACCCACCTACCCCCTATTATGACTAATCCTAAACCTTCCAACAAGAGTTTAACTATCATCTCCATGAATATCCATAGCTTTCTAAACAAAATTAATGAATTTCATGCATCGATTGCTCAATATTCTCCTGATATAGTTCTCACTTAAACATGGCTTAAACCCCAAACCACCAACAAATACATTCTTCCTCCTGGCTATAATATCATATACTCTGAGAGGATACACAAAAAAGCTGACAGCATAGAAATGCTTTACTCAAACCAACTGAACCTCTCTCATCTATTTATACCACTTTCTAAATTTCACCCAGCAGAAAACCTACTTGCCAACTGCAAGCTAAATAACCATAAAAAGCTATGAATTACTATAGCAATAACCCATGCCTGGGTGTGGGTAATGCTGGATTTACTCATGGTTGGTGTGGTTTGGTCACGAGGGCGAAGCCCGAGTGGCCAAACAAAGCCAACTGTGGGTAAATCCACCATTACCCACACCCAGAAGTGGTTATTGTTATTATATAATGACATTATTTAAGAAAAAAAATAATTACTTTTCTTAAATAATGACATTGTATAATGCCTCCTTGCTGCCCTACTGCAGCTGTCTGGTTATTCTGCGGCAGTTCTGATGTACTGTGCATGCGTATATTTACACAGTACATCAGAGCTGTGGGCAAAAGCAATGGAGAAAGCAAGATCTCCGTTGCTTTTTACAGCCAGTCTCGCTATGTTAAATGAGTTTAACATAGCGAGTCAGCTTTAAAAAAAGCAATGGAGAATCTCCGTTGCTTTTTTTAAAGCTGTCTCACTAGGTTAAACCCATTTAACATAGCGAGACAGTTTTGAAAAAAGTAACGGAGAAAGCAAGATCTCCGTTGCTTTTTAAAGTGTCTCGCTATGTTAAATGGGTTTAACATAGCGAGACAACTTTAAAAAAAAGCAACGGAGATGCTCCGTTGCTTTTTTAAAAAGCTGTCTCGCTATGTTAAACTCGTTTAATATGGCGAGACAGGTTGCAACAAGCAACGGAGATCTTGCGTTCTCCGTTGCTGTAAAAATAAATAAATAAATAAATAAATTTATACTAATGGAAAAAGTCGGGGCGACCGGACCTTTTTCCATTACTATAACTCTGATTTACAACGTGCACGCTGACCAATCAGAGTGCACGTTTTGGAATATTAATGGGGGGGTTGTTGTATAATGGTATTTACATACCTCTTGGGAACAATATCCCCACTCTTGAAAACATGTTCTCTTGGACTTCCAACCACATCTCAAATGAAACTATAATTCTATGGGATGTCAATATCAGCTGGCTAATCTTGACTTCTGACTTCCTGACCTCAAGCATAAATCTCCATGGCTTTACTTATCTAATTTCCATAGTCACCCTTTTCAACAAATTCTCCAATTCTGGCTCCATTCTCGACTGAATCCTTGTATCCAATCCTAGCTTGTATCACAGCCCTACAACAGTCGCAGATTTTATCAGTGACCACCTCCTAACCCATGTCCAAAGGATCTCCCTCCATCATACCAGTCAACACAAACTTAAACAATGCCATAACCTCAACAACTTTAACCCAGATGAATTTAACAATATACTGTCCTCCATAAATTGGTCCTTTCTCTGTAGTCTACCATTAGAATATGCCATTCTGAAATTTAATTCTATATTCCTGGATATTCTTAATTCCCTAGCTCCTCTCAGGAAAAAAGGGTTAAATTACACCAAGCAACTTGGCTCTCTCATTCCACTCACATCCTTATGTACAATAGAGATGTTGCATGGAAAAACTGGCTGAAATCCAAAGCCCCTAAACACCTACAAACATACAGACACCTTTGTAACTTCACCAAAAAACAAACCAAAAAGGACAAAAAAGACCTATTATCTAAAAGCTCAAACTAACCATCAAAGTAACCCAAAAATGTTCTGGAACTCTATCAACAAACTCCTTAACCCTGGCTCTCCCAGCATACCAAACCCTTACCTGAAAGATTTTCCCCCCTGAAACCGCAATGAAGTTCAACTCCTACTTCTTTGACTCTATCAACAAACTAACCCCAAACAGTCACCACCCCACCCCTACTCTTCCTACCCCTACTATTCATCCCCTCCCCTCCAAACATGCCCACTTTTTCTCTCAAATCTGTCCCTACTTCATACATAAAATCTTTACTTACAAAAACTGAAGCCCTGCTCTCCCTCAGCAGATAATTTACATGCTGAATTCTTAAAATTGGCAGCTAACTCTATAGCTTACCCAGTCTACATCCTCATAAACAGATCTATCCAAGAATCTATAGTCCATTCCTTCTGGAAACAATTCTATATTATTCCACTCCACAAAGGTGGACAATCCACATAACTCGCAAACTACAGGGCTATAGCAATTCTGTCCCCCATTTCCAAAATACATGACAAATGCAACCACGAGCAACTTCTTTAATATCTTATAAATGAAAACTTACTCACCCCAAACCAGCACAGCTTTTGTCCTAGTCACTGTACAACTACTGCACTTGTCTTCTTTGCCCATACCATCATTAAAGCCAGAGACAATAATAACCTGGTATCCTCCCTCTTTCTGGACCTCTCTAAAGCCTTTGATACAGCCTCTTACCCCTTGCTTCTCTGCAAAATGTCCTCTCTTGGTTTTACTAACCCAACCGTCAACTGCTTTTCAAGCTAGCTTTCCAACTGACTGCAAGCGGCTTTCCTCCTTGACTGGTCTTCATTGTTGATGACCAACTAAAATGTGAACTACATGGTCAAAATTGTATAAAAAACTCACCAAAACTTTGGCATGTGTTACAGAGCAAATAAATTCCTTACCCATGACTCTGTCTGTCCCTTGCTAATGCCTATCTTCTTCCAACTCTTCTCTATACTTCACCTATTTTAACCAATCCGCTCTCAAAACAAAACTAAACTCTTTTACAATAGAATTGCCAGATTTCTTGCAAACCAGCCTTACAACTCTTACCACTGCTTATCTCTAAAATCCTTAAACTGGCTCAAGCTCCCTCACTGCCTCCTTCTCTCTCAACTGCTCTTCACACAGTCCATAATCAATAAACCTAATTCCTGTTTTGCCATCTCACCTCTCATCAATTACGGTACTCCCAATCACTCTCTCCAGAGCTCTGACCAACTTCTGTTGGATATCTGCAAGCCTAAACAATCAATAGGCTATAGCTTATACAGCTATACAGTATCACACTGGCTTGGAACAAAATTATTCTAACCATCAGATTTGTACCAAATAGTCTCAATTTTAAAGAAGCTTTATGAGAAAGACTACTAAACTCCTGGCTCCGCTCTTGCCTCAATCCTGCCTAACAAATCTCTATATACTAGTAAAAAAACTACAATTGTTAATTGCTTTTATGTACCAATGTCCTCAATTTATTTTTGCACTTCAATCTCACTATTATGTGCTAGCATTACTTTGTGTATACACTGTATATATTTGTGAGACACCTGATGTTCTTTTTGTGCATGGAGCTTTTCTCCCTGAGCCTCTGCTGAGAATGGGATCATGCTCAGTCGGACTTATTTCCAGTTAACAAATGTCACATACATACATACATACATACATAAATAAATAAATAAATAAATAAAGTAAGAAGTGAATAAGGTAGAATTAAGATAAGCTAAAACAGTAAAATATACATTCTAAAAAGCATAAAGTTAGTGTGCCTAAGATCTGTTATATACGCATATACACACATATTCCTGGAGAAAATATCAACAGTTATCAAGCAGTCAAAAACACATACCTAGTCATTCTATAATGTACATTTACATATTCAGTTCACAAAAGTAAAACACTACATACATAGAAATGCTTATTAAAATCCTAAAATAATAATAATAATACAAAACACAAAACACATAAAAATACCATAGAAACCCAAATTACACAGAAACAGCAAACATATCATCATATTGCACACTGTGTACATGCAAAACATAAGACAGTGACCCCCCTCCAAATACTCTAACCCAGCTAAAATGATTTCTAAGCTATGTTTAATTTAACAAAGTAAAGTAAAAATTAAACTGAAGCAAAGACCACATTTCCCATACAATACTGTGTAAAAAAGTAACTTTGCACAGTGCACACCCAAAAGACGCTAGAGGGAAAACAGAGCCCCCACAAATCAACATTCAGTAAAAGAAAAATCTTATTCAAATTAAGAGTAAAGTAATAAAATAATAAGAAAAAAAGCTGATACCGTTTTCTGATAACTACAGTGGGTAAAAATGTAATTCCATGCACTGCATACACAACTCATGCACCCCCCCAAAAAAAATAACACTGTCAGAAATGAAATTTGCTCATATTAAAATAAAAATTAACAAAAAGAAAAACAATCTATAGATTACAAGTAGCCAGTCTGAAAGCAGCATCATGAATTATGACAAAACAGACAATAAACAACTATATATTAACTGAAAACATTACTAAACTATAAAACTAACAAGTTCTAATGAAAACTTCACTAAATTACATTAAATAAAAGATCAGTGACTAAAATAAATTAAAATTTAATTCACAGGTAGAATATAAATCCCTCATTAGATATTCCGGTCAGGAAAAAAATGACTCTACTTACCTAAACCACTGCTATTCTGTAAAAATTGAGAAAATTCAAGTAGGCCACTTACGTTTTAAGGAAACACTAACAAAAAAGGACAAATGGTATACTTGTAGGTCTAGTTTAGGCAAGATACAATGTATCTCATTTCTTTTGATTTAGTGAATTTCGTTTGCAACTTGTAGCAAAATGTTGTACCCTAAACTTGCATCCAGTCAGTAGCAGAATACAAATATCTTCATCTAACACACAAGTTTCTGCATAACTAAAGAACTAAACAGTTAAGTCTTTTACTTTATCACTAATCAATACCATAATACCATAGCAAAAAATGTCTTCATTTTCCATATCAAATATGCTCAATCTATCATCTCACTCAGCTTAACTCTATAACACAGATAGACTCCAAACAACTTGCATTGTCATATTAAACTTAAAATAAGGCAAAAATACTTTTAACTATGCCATCATATCTCCATAACAATAAAACTTAGCAGTGACATCCATTCAAACCCTGGCTTAACTCAGTATATGCAGGCACAGGCAGCATGTCCCTATCAACTCCTTTATTGCTAACACTATATCTACAGTCCCACCCTGGCCTTCATATATACCATGCCAACTTCTGAATAATAGACTCCCTGAAGTGCATGCATGGATAGTACTACACACCTCAGACATCTTAGTTGCCACAGAAATCTTCCACCACCAAGAAACAAAAAATGATAAAACTGCCCCATCTGCTATAACATTATTAGATTAGATGTAGCCAACAAAAAAGCTGGTGGTGTGTTTTCTGCAAAAACACACTAGATGCCTCCCTTTCCCCTACACCCTGCCAACTTTCTGTAATTGAGAAATGCTATTAACCTTGCTGAAACTAAACACTCATGAGACGGTTCCAATGATCATGTATAGACCCCCCCCCAGGTAACAATACTAAAACACAGGAAGATATACTCTGCTGTGCTTCCTCAAAAATCCATCTTGTAACCATATTATTGAGTGATATTAATATAGACTGGCAAACCATGCAATCCAAAAATCCAAATCAATAATATATATCTGTGCAACTACACCCAACTTATAACCACATCAACTAGACTTACAAAGCTACAGTTGAATCAAATATGCTCTACCCATCATCTAACTTAAGTTATTCTATGACACAAATAGAGTCCATACAACTCACATTGCCATGTTAAACTCAAAATCAAGCAAAATGCTTTTACCCATACTATCATACCTCCATTAAAATAAAACATAGCAGTGAAATCCAACTGAACCCACCATAATTAACAATCTACACCATGAGGTACCAACTCAACAGCCCCAATACACATCACTACAGCCTGGTAAGAGTGTACTACATTTCATGAAGACACTTTTATTAATACACTACATCTCCTTAATTGGAGTCACTAAAAACTCTCCCCATAGATGGTGCTGTCTCTGAGTTCAACAAAATCTTCCTAGGCGTTCTAAAACCCACAAGCCCCCCTCAGAATAAAAAGAGCCAAAGTCAACCCTGCTCCATGGCTATCCTTAGCAAGTAAACAACTCATAAAACAAAGAGAGAAAGCATGGAAGGTCTGGACAAAAAATAAAGCAGCTCCTACTTTAGCTTTACTAGCATATAGTTAACTAAAAAAATCTAACAAATCAACTTATCACCAAAGATAACAAAAACCAAACAAAACACAACTACTCATCCAATTAAAACATGCACACTAATAATCCAAAACTGTTGTGGGTCTCAATCAATAAACACACAGCCAACGCCCAATACACAGAAACAAAATGAAAACATAGCCAACGAATTCAATACACACTTTATGAAAACAGTACTGTCATTAACCAGCTAGGTGACTAATCAAGCTCTTAAGGTAAATACTCAATCAAATAACCATCTTCTGTCTTCAACCTAACAATGCTTCTGTCCTCATCACAGCACACCTACTGCTTGGCTGAATTTTGTTAATACTGTTGACCAGAAGCATAGCAGGCTCAACCAGTGCTGGTCCTGTGAACTAGAACCCCACTCACTCAGATCTTCAAGTGAAGAGCAAAAAAAAAAGTATGTTCATTCTACTGGCATATCAGCCAAGTGGCCAGATGCATGACACTCCCCACCTCCCTTCTGCCCCAGCGATTTAGGTCCTATTCCTGTACCCTGTCCTCAACCCTCCTTCCACATACATCTTATTTAAAAAAAAGTCTTCTTTTAAACTCTAGCAAACTGCTTGATACAAATGTAGCAAACAGTTACTACAGTTTATACCCTGTTTGCACAGAGCACTATGACACTCGGGTTTTAGTTGTAAAACCTAAAAATAATAATAATAATCTTTTCTCTTTTAAAATGAATCAAACTACATGCTACAAATGTAGCAAGTAGTTGCTGCAGTTTATATGCTGCATGGAGCACAACAGATCTCAGAATTTAGTAAAAAACATGTTTTACTTTTAAATTGTAGCAAGCAGCGAGCTGTTGCTACAGTTTAGACCACATATGGAGTGCTAAAGTGCTTTGGTTTGACTGCAGATGCAATACTGGCTTTAAAAGCCAGAACTGCACAAAACAGACAAGTGATTGGGATGATAGATGGCCAAGCATGCCCCCACCAAACACTTTGCACCTAGGTCAGTTGCCCCTCTTGCCCAACCCTAGCAATGTTACTGCTGTCAACACACATAGAAATTCTGAAGCATAGCCTCCATTATCTTCCTAGACGTATTAAAAACTTTTGATACTATCTCCCACAAGGAACTATTACATAAATTCTCATCCTTAAGGCTCGGCAACTCTTCACTGCAATGGTTCCGTAGCTACCTCTCAAACACAGCACAAGCAGTGAAATGGAAAATATTCTCCACCTTTTGGCAGTAACTATTGGTGTCTCACCAGGATCTGTAAAAGGTCCCATACTTTTCAACATATTCATCAATGGTCTCTACACTGCTACAAAAATGCTACCCTAGTTCAACATGCAGGTGACGCAACCCTAATCTGCTCTGCCAAATCTTCCTCTAAACTCGAAGACCTTACACAGCATTCCTTCTTATCTATTGGCTAAATAATTCACATCTACTTCTAAACCATAATAAAGCTAAATTACAGCTCTTCACCTCAAAACACATCTCTACCAACAGCACTGTGATAGAACTAATAAACCACACAAAATTACTGGGTGTCATCATAGATGAGCAGTTGAAATGTGACACCATGTATCACAAGTGGTTAAAAAATCATCAAAACTAGGTACATCTGTACAGAGCAAAAACATACATCAGTGACATAGCCAGAAGGTGTATAGCCTCTACTTTTTTGCTGCTATCTCTCCTCTTTGCTGTTCCAATCTTCGCTAAACTTCAAGCTTTACAACTGTCCAAACTTGAGCAATGTTAAAATAAAATAGCCAGATTTATAGAAAACTATAGCTATACCACTACTGCCTAATCCTCAGAGACATAAATGGCTTAGAGCTGCCACATCACCTAGCTTTTTCTCATCTGACTATAATACATAGACTTCTCTATAGAATCACTCTCTTATGGAAAAAAAAGTCACTTCTCATAGCAAATTATTATAGATGATAGTGAATAATAATCTTAAATTTGTCCTGCATTTGCAAAATTTCATAAAAACTCACTATAGGATCATAGGAGGTTATTAGGCTATCGACCTGGAGGTAATTTCTAGCCTACCCTTTTCATCCCACTGTAATATCATAGATACTCCAGTCAATACCCAGGATTGTATTTATTAATGACTGCCCATGACCAGGCGGGTTGTGGCCACTATCCCCAGTAAGAATTTATGGTGCCCCCATCCACTCATCTAGGCTCCTTTTTAACAGTGTTATAGATGTGCTCTGCTTCACATGAATGGCAGCTTATTGCAAAGACGCGGCAGTTGGTGCCTTGTGTGGCACATGCCAAAAGGGGCATTATACTCAATTATGGGCCTGATTAATGATGAGTATAGAAGGGTTATAAACTCCTTTGCTCTAGAGGTGATACTTTTGCTAATCAAGTGTGCTACATAGAAAGCCTTCCTTACTACTGTAGAAACATGGTGGATAAAGTTACGGTTACAGTCTACTTGTGACCTCAGATCTCTTGCTACTTTGTACATAGGGTATTGTTGTTAATTTGATAGTGTGAAGGGACATTGTTTTTGCTGAATGGAATGATGATGCATTTCTTTGCATTCAGTTTGAGACTGTGTTGGTCTGTGTAAGACCCTCCTAAAGTATACTGACATCATTTGGGGATTCAATAATTGCACCCAGTTTGCAGTCATTCTCAAACTTGTTCAGTCACAGCCCCTTAGTTTTGGCCTGTACTTCTGAGAAGTATATACCAAATAGTAGGTGGCCCGACACTGACCCTTGTGGCACCCTGCTGGTGACAGGTCTGTTGGTTGATGTGGAATCACCCGCTATGAAAGTGTGTGACCTGTTTGTGAGACAGTTTTCAACCCATCTTACAACAAAGGGGGTTACATTCAAGTTTGCTAAGTTTATCAGTAATGCCTGAGTGTAGGATTGTGTCAAAGGCCTTTGCCGAGTTGACTGTGTGCACATATTTGCCCTTGTTTATGACCTTTGTCACATTTCTGAAGAAATACACCAGGTTTAACAGGCAGGATCTGCCCTTGATGAAACCAAATTATGTCGGATCCAGGGTTTGGAGGTCACCTATTTCTTTATTTATGAGGTCCATGATGATACATTCCATGGCTTTACAGTTGAGGTTGGTCAAACTTATGGGTCTATAATTCCCTGGTTCTGTTGCTAACCACCTTTGTGGAGGTTAATAACTGTTGCTGTTCTCCATTCCACCGGAATAAAGCCTGTGGTTAGGCTGTGATTGAATAGGGTACTTAATGGTGATGCTAGTTCATGTTTTACTTTGTTTAGAAGACAGCCTGGGATGCCATCTGGTCTCATACAGGCTGTGTTTTTTGCCTTAGACAAGGCTTTAATAGCATGCTCTTCAGATATGTAGGATGGGGGGAGTTGGGGGCAAGGTTTGTGATAAGTCTGAAGGAGATAAGGGAGTGAAAGTTTCACCAAATCTGTCCACTAGCTGGTTTGTTATCTATGTGGGATCAGTATGTGTGATACTGTTAGTCACTAGTTCGGCACATGCTTGGGTCTTACCTTTTAGGCTATGTACCAAGTTGTAAAAGGCCTTATGATTATCCTTGGCTGTGATTGTTAAGTTTTTATCAAAGTTAACCTTAGAGGATTTGACATGTTGTCTTATTTGGCTGTTGAGGCTGAGGAGGGTGCTTTTCCATTGTTGGGGCCTCGTCTTAGTTTTCTTAGACAGCAACATTTTGCATTTGTTGTAAAGTATGTTGATGCTGGATGTCCACCAGGGCAGTATTTTTTTACTTGGGGCTCTGGCTTTGATTCTGTCTGGAACAGCCAAGTCTATACACTTATACAAGTGATTGTACAGGGCTTTAGTGTAAGCTTTGGTGTAGTTACCACTTCCAGCTGGAGGTGGGGCTTGGAATGCATTTATACCTTCTGCAGGAGGGTATAGTATGCTTTGGTGAAGTTTTTTAGTCTACCTTTGCATTTGTGAGTTCTGGATTTTAGTGCCAGTTCAAAGGTGACTGATTTATGATCAGATTTAACTAATAAGGGTCCGACAGTTGCAGTGGTGCATCTGTTTGTCATGTTAGTGAGGACCAGATCTAGTATGTTTGTTCTTCTTGTTGGGGTTTGAATAATTTATTCCAGGGCATTTGAGTTAACAAAGAACTTTTGCACTAGTATGTTAGGGCTAGAGTAGGTTTCCAGTTGATGGTGAGATAATTGAAATCCTCCATGACAAGACTGGTTGGTAATATTTAGATTGATTCCAGTTTGGTCAAGTAGGCCTCATGTGCATCATGATCCATGGAGAGGGGATCTATAACTAACTATGACTTGAATGGGGGCCTTACCAAAGTAATCTGAACTTAGAGTAACTCCATGGAGTTGTCCAGTCTAACTAGTTGGAAGGTGAATTTATCTCTAATATAGATAGAAACACCGTCTCCTTTGGATCTCACACATTTATTTTGCAGTCTGAAGGTGTGGAAGGCATTGTAGCCTTGCAAGGCTCAGGTACTCTCTGAGGCCTCAAACCAGGTTTCTGTGACTGCACAGACATCTACATCCCCCAGTGAGAGAAGTGATTCCAGTGTGTGCAGTTTTTGTTTTAAGCTCTTAGCGTTTAGTAGCATAACCCTTATTTTATTTTGGTTGGCAATTTTCATGTCAGCAATTTTGCTTTTGAGACCTTGCCTAAAAAAGCATTATGGGGGAGGCAAGAGCCTTTTCCAGCAGCCAAAAGCTTAGTGGAGCCAGGTGCAAGCTATCTCTGGCAAAATCGTGAGGTTTGTCAACCATGTCATCCCAGGCTGAAAGAAACTGGATCCCCTTTGAATGACACCAAAAACTAAGCCAATTATTGAAATCAATAATTTTTTGTTTATGCCATGGCATCATTCTAGGTGAGGGTAATATGCTGCTCAAGGCTAGGGACATACCTACCTGGGACACATACTCGGAGAGCTCAATCATGTCTTCTTCATATAGTCCAGTGAGGTACCTCTCAGGTTGTTCACTCCAGCATGCTCTGTGACAGAGTCATAATGGTACTTGTTGCCAAGAGACCTGAGTGTATGCATGATATGCCAAATCCTGGCACCAGACAGGCAGCTAACTGTAACTTTCTCCCTATTTAACCTGGTGAGTGGGCCATCCATGTGTCTCATTATGGAGTCTCCAATGACAAGAAAATTTGGTTTTTGAGTGTTACACCTTAAGGGCTTGGTAGGGGAGACACTGGTGCTACTGTGTGTCTTGGGTGCTGTGGGAACTGTTTTGGAGGTCTCTGGTGTTTCGATAAGTTTTTTGAGAGAACCTCTACATATGGTGATTTATGTGTTGGATGCGTCCTGTGTGTGTTAGTAGTGGTATTATGTGCATGAGAAGCATACCACTCAACTGTACTGAATTCCTCATTATTTACTGGTTTTGAGGGTAAAATAATGGGGTTGCCACAAATTCCCAAGTGACCCCTTTAATTCCCAATGTTTTCTGATTTTTTTTTTTTTTTTAGAAGTTAAAGTTGAGGCACACCTGCAGATTGCCAGCCAATCTGTGACTTGTACTTTCTGTCTTTACCATGCACAGAACCATGCTAAATGGCAGTTTAAAATTTAACTTAGTTCTGCTTCTGCCAAGTACTTCTACAATGCAGTGTGTGTCCGGTCATTGTCCGCACAACACCCACCCATGTTCTGCACACACTCCCAGTCAGGAAGGTTACTTTCTCTGGTGGCTTGACCACCTCCAGCCCTAGGTAAGTAAAAAGTTAAAAAAAAAAAACAGGCATTATTTATGTTGTGAAGGGAACCAAACTCTTAGAGAGTGCACTGCTTCTTGTGGCTGCAGATTTGGAGGTGAGCACTGAGCAGCATTGGTAAGTGTAATCTTAGTTGCATTGGTGAGAAAGATTTTGGCTGTATAAAGCATCCCTATTTTTTTGTTTAAACCAAGCTGAACTGAGGTGGGCTACCAGCCACAACTCTGAGCTGAGATACAAGATGACGACAGGCTTCCGAGCTTCAAAAAACATAAGTTGCCTGTGTTTTTTTTTGCTTGCTTATACTATTTACTGCACTTTTTATTGTGTTCTGCTTATTTAATACTATATTTTACAGTAAATTAAACTGAACTGTTTGTACTGCATTTGTCTGCCTTACTGTGCTTGATAAATCATATTTATTTGCTGTTTTCACTGTTGTAAAGTTTCTTTTGCTATTTTCACTGTTTGCAAAGTAATTGCTGCTTCTTTTCCCAGTTTGCAAAGCATCTGTTCTGTTTATTCTGTTTTCCCACCAAACTGTGTTTAAATAACTGATTTGTTTGCTGTTTAAAACATTCTTTAGTGTCTCCTTGCTGTTTTTCAGCAGTTTAAAATACTTTTTTAGTGTTTCCCACCTATATTAGTGTAGCTAGTAACTGTAGCATAGTCCAGAGTGAGAAAGATGCATCTACACCAAGAATCCCTGCTTTCTCGCACTCAAAACAGTAACACTGAAGAGGTTGTCAACTCACCCACCACTACTCATCATACCTCTCAACCTGGAGACATCAAAAATCTGGAAAAAGGCCCATGAAAAGTAGGTACAACTGGCCAAAAATCAGGATGCTGATTGACATAAAATTTACATAAATAATCACGTAACCCGCCCCTTCCAATCAGCAGCGGCCTTAGGTCAGCTGGTGCCCTAGGCAAAAGGGCTCCACAGCGCCCCCCCCACACCACCCAGGTGCCCCCAACCTGGTCTAACTACACCAAATAAATACTGGAAAAGTGCCCCTGCTACAGCGGCGCCCTAGGCGGACGCCTAGTTGGCCTATGCCTAAGGCCGGCCATGCTTCCAATGGAATCATAGGGTATCAACATGAAGACTGATGTCACTAAGTAATAATAGCAGGCATTTGAATTTCAGACTTCATATCCCTCAGAAAATACATAATGATGCAAAACCTGTTATTCTAGCAGCTATCTGAGTTTACAGGAGCAATATTTAAAATCTGTCGATTCTGTCCCTATTTTGGGCCTTTGTCTCATCATTATTTTTGGCTTTGTTCAGATTTCTTACTCTGAGAGATTGAGACTGCATGAGTATAAATTGTGTACCTCATAAGATGACTATTGAGAACTGGTATATAAACTTGTCAGGTAGTAGTAAAACTTTGCAGAGGCATTATACTATAATACAACAAAAGGCATCCTTTTTCAACAGGCTGTATTCATCCTTATCTTAAAATGTGTAATAAGCAAACAATTCTCTTTTTCAGGGATGTTCGTGCTAACTTGGAAAAAATCACAACCAACTGTTAGTGTAACTACTGTTCGGACTGCCTTTGTGTACTGTTCTGTACATCAAATAACTAAATAGTCCAGTTGTCTGACTTTTCTGACTGAAAGGAAGGAAAATGAACTGGGTTACAGAGTAAGCCACAGAGCAGCAGGAAACTCAAAATCTCTTCTTAACTGAGGGTATCCTATTGCTCCTCCTCCAGTAGTTCAACAATGAGATAAGAGTCTGTGCTTACAGAAAACCATAGCCTACACAACTGACTGAGCCACAGTTCCTAATAAATACAAATGCAATTACAAAGCACAAACCCAGCTGGACAAGGCTGCCTGACAAAGTCATCAGTGACATCACTGTTGCCTTACTGGAGACCAAGCAGGGCAAGTACCCAGGTGCAGAGAATAATAGGAACTAGTTAGTGAACAATAGACAGTAAAGGCAGTGCAACAGGCTTACTGGAGGCAGCCATGATGCATCTGTCATGTGATCAAAGCAACATTTGCCTAATGTGTGATAGACAATCCCAACTGAGAAATGGCGGAAGTGAAGTCACATACACACACACACACACACACACACACACACACACACACACACACACACACACACACACACACACACACATCTGTTTCTGTCTCTGCTCAACTCCAGGATAAACTATTTTCCTAAATATGTACAAGTAGCTCTTCATACCTTATACATTCTTACTCTCCCTTCTTCACTCACTTCCTTACTTCAGTCAATTTCTCTCCCCATCTCTCCCTCTAAATATGCCATCACCCTATTTTTTCTCTCACTTCATATTGCAGTGCCTTTTTGTATTATGCTAACTTACTTTTAATTTCTCTATAAACTGCCAAACATTTCTCTATATATTAAATCATTGTCATATAAGTTGTATTTATTCTTAACCTATGTTTTTCACATTATGTCTAATATGGTATAATTAAACTGTAGATGTTTTTGCATTATTTTTGAAGATTGTAAAATTATTGTTGTTAAAATGTTTTTGTAATATTTTGGAGCTCTTTCTCTGGGCCACCGCTGAAAAAGGACACCTACCCAGTTGGATTTTCCCAGTAATCAAATGTCAATAGATAAATAAATGTGAAATATAACTTTGACCTTAGATGGCTGACCCATGTGCAAAATGGGAAAAATGGGTTGTGACTGGATGGATAGATGGATAAATATGTAAGAAAATTACAATGACTGCCTATTTATAGAAAACTTTTCATTTTGCAAAGCCTACTGCCTCAGTCTGCTGGAGAAAAGTTCATGATACAGACATATATTAGTTCAATTTAAATCCTGGTATAAGAAAGAGAGGATAATATATCAACTTTGGCAGCCAGTGAGAGACAGTAAGGTGGAGGGAAGAAAATTATCATGATTATTATCCAGGGGTGCCTTGAAGGTATACGAGAATGTTTGTGAAAAAGACACAAGTTTAAATCAATAAACCCGTGAATGCTTTCACTGTATTTTTCTGGATGTAGTGAGATGGTCAAGAGACCTGTTGAAAGTTTTGGATGGAGATTTTAGCTTCAAAAGTGGAGAAGGTTATGATGAAGATGGATTCTTAATTTGACTTAGACCAAAATGTGATCTTTACAAGCTTCATCGCTCTAGAAGAGAAATAGGAGACAGACCAGGGGTATATTTCTGGTTCCTCATCCACTGATCCAGGCTCAGCTTGAATAAATATGGGGAAGAACTCTGATTCACATGGATGGGGAAGCCTGTTCCAAAGAAGGGAGAACCTCAGGGACACATACCTGTATTTCCAGCATGTCCTATTTATGTTGCTGGCTAGGTACAGGTCCCTAGATTGGGTGTTTCTGATGGTAGTTGATTTATGTATGTGCAACAGGTCCATTAGGGCTGGATCTGAGGAAGCTTTGTAGGCCAGTCATAGGTCACCTCTCAGAAGCACATATGAGACTGACTATAGGGACAATGCTTTGGGGAGGTCTGCACAGGACTTGTTTTCTACCCCATGTATTCTTTTTGTCAGAAACCTTCATGGATATTCCAGTTGTTGCACGTGCCTAGTGAAGTGCATACCGAATTGGGCATTGTATTCAGTGAGAGCAGATTACAATGGGACAATGACTTGTTTGGCTCTAGATGCCATACCCTTACTTATAAATTGTGCAATGTGGAATGATGTCCTCACTACAGTAGACACATGTTAGTCAAATGCATCCCCATGTGTCTGACTATAGGGTTTACTCTTAGAGGTATATTGTCAATATAGTAGTTCACTGATGTGGCTGTCTTACTGAAAGATACTGTGATGTACTTCTTGGCATTGAGTTTTAGGCCATGGCTCTGGCACAAATAGTAACCTTTGGTGATGAGGTAATAAATAGATCAACTGGTTGTGAGGAGCTGATAATTGGCAGTCAATGGGGACAAGAGATTAAAAAATGTTTAGCAGTAATTTTGCTGGCTAGTTGCCAATGTTGTTAAAAGTGCACAATGTTAAAACTGCATTGTACTATGATCAGAATTTGGATAAAACAGAATTGCTGAAAAGCTGTGTGATAATTAAAATTTTCCAATTACTAATAAATTACTATAAAAATATACTGCTTATATATGACTGCAATGTCATAACAGGGGGTGGACACTTCTAGATAATGGCAGGATATGTATTGAAAGTTTGAGATCTTACATTTCTCTCCAAGTTTTTTGATAATTTGCCTTTCTGTGCAAAATAGGCCTCACGGAGAAGTAATGGAGTTTTGGTGACGCCTGTATTATTTTGTTTTGCAGGTATATAATACAGTGACCAGCTCAGTAACAAATAGCTTGCTTGCAAATTTCTAAATGGGAGGATAATTGGACTTAATGATTCTAGTGCAATGTAGTATTTTAGATGGTAAGAATGATTTTTGAAGTTGCATGTATGGTGTGATGTTTGAGAGATAAATGTTGGTTTCATACTGGACCATCAGGCAAGGTAAGACACACTGTGGTGTTTTATTATAGGACCTATGGTGCTTCTGTATTTGACCTGTAGAGGAACACACAAGTATACAAAAATGGTGTTTAGTGGTGCAACTGGTTCCTCTTTATACATCAAGTAGTTTTAAAAGGGTTTAAACATTTAAATTAGAATTAAGAAAGAGTATATGATAATGAGGAAATAACTGACAGGGCTTCACAGAGTTGGTATTTTGAAGAACATTGGCTCTAGATGGTTTGGTCATATTGACTAATGATATGACACTCTAACCAGTGTAAAATTGGGAAGCAGGATTGATGATGATGATGATGACAGCAGTTAGATACCTGCTTGAGATAACCCAGATTGCCTTAAGAACAGAAACACTTTGGTGCTTAAGTGTTCTGCTCTAAGTGATGATGTGGGCAGTAATATGAGAATCAAAGTGTTGGTGGTGGCTCCTTTCTTACTAAACTAGCAGTAAGTGCATGGATGTAATTACTTATTACTGACAGAGATTTCCTTCCTTAGGGTTGTTGTTAAGCATTACATTTCTCATCTGTACTAGTGTTCACTCACGCTCACTTATGGATACTTAACTGGTAGCATATCTGCTATATTGGAGACAGATCAGCTAGATGTTATTTTTGGGGAAATTTCTTAGAAGTGTTTCAATCATGCAAAAGTATTTGTTTGCAGGGTAAAGATCATATATATATAATCTGTCGTTTTTGCAGATAAGATGACTGGGTTTATTTAAAGTGGTATAAAGATTATAACTATATTGATGGGGTCTAGAAAGATGTATAGCTAGATAAATGACAGCTATTAGAGAACTAAGAGGATCTTGATGAATAATATCAGTGTTATTTGACTGAAATTTATGGTCAGTAAACAATTCCATTTTTTGTCATTCAAAATGTATTTGGCAACATTTCACAAAACATAAGCATTAACAGTTACTTATAATTATTTATATGTTTTGGGTTAAGAATTGTTTAATTGCATTTCAGACTATTGTTAACAGTATATATCTAGTTAAATAGTCTTGTCCATATTAGATTTGTCTGAATTCAAATTATACTAATTTAGTTTTCTGAACAGTCTGAGAGTTTGTGCTCCTGTCGATTTACCTCAACTGATTTCGTCTGTCTTCTCTTTAACTTCATTGCGTAAAAGTCAACATTTCTTTGTGGAATATGTTGCTTTCCACTGTTTGGCTAAACAGGATTTAACAAATATGAAATAAATCAACCTGTTTGTTTTCTATTACTCCATTTCCATTTGTCACCTGCCGTACCTAATCTGCAGAAATTCAATGATATCTGAAGTTTCAGATTATTTTCTGAAGCATCAAACTCCATCTGTTTCATGTTATCTGCCAAAAAGTATTTCATATTGATACAGCAAAAAGAATTTGCATTGCCTGCCTAAGGAGAATTGCATCTGTAATATTTTGCATTTGTGTTCCTTCTTCCTTAAACATTATTAAAAGTGTTAAAACACCTGTAGAATAGTCTCTGTAGGTCCCATATCTATGTTCATTTTTATTGAAATGGCATCTGTAATATCTATACCATACTTTTCCCCAGTCTCTAATTGTGACACCTTAATGGTATAGTAGATTAAATACTCAGATTTCAGACCAGCAGTTGGAATATATGTTCAGCAATAAGGCATGCAATGGAATCTAGTAAATTAAGTATCTTTGCCTGGAAATGTTTGGAGATATTTATACAGCTAGTAGACTTAACAAAATGTCCCCTCAAACCACAAAGTGGTGTTGGAGATATGAAGAGAGGTTGAGAGGAAATTGAGATGATATATTTTGGAATTGTATTCAACTTGAGACTTTAGAAAAGATATCTAACAATTATCATCCAATACCTTTGGTCAGGAATCTGTTTTTATGAAAGAATTAATACTTTTGAGTTGATCTGGTAACTTATCAAGATATAATAAAACATTGATTTCATTATTGATATTGGTGGGGGGGAGTTATAATTATGTTATAGAAGCCTACAAAAGCTAAAACTAAGGATTTGTTCTTCATAATGGAAGAAATGAAAGCAAAAGAAATGCAACAAAAATGCAATAAGCTTTGGGAACAGTGCTATACAAACATTCACGAGACCAGAAACTAATATTGTTTCTTCATAGCCTAAAACATTATATTGACTGCAGTCTTCAGCTGCATTGCAAGAGCTGAACTGCTTCACTATCAATCTTTTATTTGGTCAGTAGGTTATGTCAAAAGTATACAGTTTCTAATGTGAGATTTGTCAGTGCTGAGCAAGATAATTTCACCAGTGAAATGCTTTGTACACTCAGTTCTTTGTAACTGGTTTGTTGTCACGGAAGTTGAATTAAAAATACCTAATTATGAGAACTTGAATCAGCTTATACTGGATGGGTAGAAACAAGGTAAAATTTTCCCTATTAAATACATGCACACACTCCTGCAATTTTTTAACAAAACAAAAACATAAAAATTAACTCATCTAGCATTTTTTTTCCTTTGAGAAATCACTAGATTATGCTCTAATGCAATTATAAATACATATTTCAGTTACCTATGAAGTAAAAGCACATTATCTTTCTGTAAAAATATTTATTTCATATAGACCCTAAACATTTATCATTTATTTTCTGTTTAATCCATTTATTTCTTTGATATGCTTCCTCATAAGTAATATCAAGTTTTGACAAATTGCATACTGTCCAGCAATAGTTATCAAAATCCTACAAGCATACCTCTCAACTGTCCCTGATTTTGACTCAAATTTTAACCCTGTCCCTCTTAATCCCTCCTAAAACTAGTGACTTTTGGAGGAAAGGTGGTGAATTACACTTAATGAATAATGACAATAATTAAGAGTTATAAACTACTTTTACTTCAGAAAATATGTATTAATTCATATGCTCTGATTCTGTCAATGTTTCAAGTTAATAGCACTAATATTTTAAAAGTGTCTCTGATTGCCCCTGATTTTTCCTTGACTTTCCCCTGATTCTGTTGAAATTTGTCCCCAATTGGTTGAGAGGTCTGCCTACAAGTGTTTATGCTTTTTCTCCTGATATATAGGGAATAACTTCTATTTTCTAAAGTTATAGCTCTGCTATCCAGGTTTCTCTTGAAGCTGTTGTCCTTTTTTCTCACTTAGGGACTTGGATTTTGTTCATTGTAGCAAGAAGTGTTTTTTTTTAATTCTTAGATGGTTCGGGGGAAAGTTCTTCCCACGACTAAGTTTTATTTTGTTTACAGACCTGTTCTTTTCTTTTACCACCAAGATGACCATGTGGAAGAATCTGAATTATCTATATCTGTGTGTTTTCTTCCCATTCTGTGTGAAACATTATTACTTTAAAGGTATTTTCTTATTAAAATCTTTACCGTCTTGTACCATCTTTAAAGAAAAAATTCTGAACCAACAAATTCTTGGATGGTTCAGGGAAAAAATAAACACTTCTTCCCACCACGATGACCACATGGAAGCATTTGAGTTTTCTCTATGTCTTTGTTTTCTTCCAATTCTGTGTGAAGCATTATGGCTTTGAATACATTTTGTTATAAAATCTTTAACATCTCATACTGCATTTAAAGAACATTTCTGAATCTACCAAGCTACAGAAAAAATATCAGCATAAATAAATAAGGTTAATAGACATATTTTCATAATTTAGCCCTATATTGATATATTTGTTTTCTTGCTAAAGTTTTAGAGAGACTTTTCTAGAGAGGTCATCAAACAGATTGATTGTAAGAGTCTTTCAACTTATTACTCCATTTTTCTGCTTATGCTTGTCAATCATTCTTCAGTTAAATAAGAATGCAGCAGCATTACAACTTGTCTGGGCATTTTTTTTCTTCTGACTTTCTTCTTAATCTGTGAATTCTTTAATTCCACTGTTAAGTTTCTTTCATTAATATAATGCATCAGAAAGATTTTTTTTATGAAATGCAAAACTTAATCATCTATTACTTCTTCAGGCATCCCAAAGACTGCTATGCTTTGTTTTCTAGAATTAAAAAGACATTCGATTGATTTATGATGTATCCCAAATTGTAACTGATCCGAAGTTATTCTATGATATGATGATTGAGTGCATTGTTACAGAGCAAAAAGAAATTTGTGCCATTTGCTATGCAAGTGTTTGGTTAATTTTCACAATACGAAGATAAGGAAGGTAATGTATATCACGGTGTGATAGAGTTAGATGAGGGCAAGTTATACAACATTGGTGAAAAAAATATTCTCTATATCATTCTAAAGGGCAATGCTTTATTTAGACAAGATGACCATGTTCTAATCAAATGTTATTTTGCACTAAGATTAATCTTATTAATGTGCAAATCTGGATTGCACACATATATTTTATTCGAAGCTGATTTTCGTTTTGATTTCTGAGCTATAATATAGAAGATTTTTAAAAAGATGAAAAACACACTTTAGTACTAAATTAGAAAGCAACCATAAGAATCAGTTCATAAAAGCTTTTAGAAAATATATGAATGAATGAATGATGAATGTTGCAGCTTGTATGGCGTTGAATCAGTTTCCATTGTTTCCATGCCTTTGTCGCTTTCAGCCATCGTTGTTTGAGCTCTGTAGTTAACCATGGAGAGGGTGTATGTTTGACTTTCTTTTTTCTTAGTGGAATTAATGCATTAAGAACATTTAGAAACATTTGAAATAGTCTATGATTTTATCAAGTGCTAAGCATTTATGTATATATAGGTACATTGCATAATATTTAAATAAGTATTCTTGAAAGATTTTTTGATTGATTGAACCAATTTGTATGAACATCTCTGTTTTCTTTTTATTTGTTTCCAAATTGCAAAAGTGGGATGGTGATCACATATTGAGTCTGATAAAACGCCAGCCTGGGTTATGTTAATTGTTTTTATGGTAATTATCCAGTCTGTTAATGTTTCGTTTTCTGACAGTTAGTCTATCCACATTTCTTCAGAGATTAATTGTATAAAGGCAGTGAAGTTAATGTTTTTTGATCAAATTTTGAGTCTTGTGAAGACAGAGATTTGGGTCAGTCTATGTTAATGCCTCCTAATATAATTATTTGTTGTATAATGCTTGTCGTTAATCAGGATAGTATATTTTTGACTGTAGTTGTATTGTTTGTTTGTTGTCTTATGTTATTTTTGTTTGAAGGAGATGATAAGTATTTCAGCTTTGACAATTTTAGGAAATGGCTGTTGCCTGATACTTTGTTCCCGCTGGTTTAAGCATAGTATTGTGTTTTTTTCCATAGTTTTTGTTAGGCAAGCAAATGTATGGGCAACCTATAACAAAAATAAAAAAAGACCACTCACAAATAACTGTCAAAGTAAATTTAATATAAAACACAGCAAGCACTATCTTCACTATCTTCACAGAGAAGTAAATATCAGGAGTTTTGACATTTGTCTATGCAAAGAAAGCACTTACTGTGTTTTATATTAAATGTATTCTGACATTTATTTGTGAACATTCTTTTTTTATTATAACTTTTACAATGACTAAGGTATTTGGATTCAATTTAAAATGGTTATAAAAAATTACAGCAAAAACACTAATTCCCATTAACTAAACAAAATAGTCTCACACTGAAAACAGACTTAGCATGAGGAACAATAAACTTCTCTTTCTTTGAAACTCACATTTATTGAAAATGCATTTGGTAACCCATTAAACTGCAAGATAAACATGCAAAGCATTTGCTAACAACTTAAGACAGCCCACTGTGGACAAGTACCCCTTTGTTAGGAGCAGCCCAGGAGTAGTGCCTGGTGAAGTGACAAAGTCAGAGACACAGTAGAGAAATGAAAAGACAAGAAGTCAAACCCTGCAATACAGAATCAGCTCTTAGAACATTACTCATCTGCACTGACACAAACCAACTGTTGTAGCACAATGCAATGCATTACACACCAGAGTCTGTACAAAAAAAGCAAGCTAAATTTAAAATGTACTCATACTTAAAATACTAATATTAAACTTGTAGACTTCATGCAATAGTCAGTAAAAAGAAGGAAGCTAAGGATCATACCCAAAGAACATGGCTCATAGGAAGATGTCCCTTCCCTGTTTACTACAAACAATTCCTTCCTTCTTTCATACCACAACTACTTTGAGCATACCTTTCAACTGTCTCTGACTTTGGCTCAAAATTTTGCTCTGTCCCTGAAAATCCTTCCTAAAATTGCAGATTGTAAATTGCAAAAAGGAGCAGGATGATACTTAATAAATAATTAAAAAAGTAGAGTTATAGCCTTCTTTTACTTCAAAAATGCATGTTAATTCACATTCTCTTCTTTCAACTTCCCAAGTTAACACTGCTTACAGTTTAAAATAATGTCGCTGATACTGAGGGCAACCATTTGAGAGTTGTGCTTTGGGTTGGAAAATGCAAATAATTTATTTATATATATGTGTGTAAATGCTTACACATAGACTAACGCGCACATGCACGCGCACACACACACACACACACACACACACACACACACACACACACACACACACACACACACACACACACACACACACACACACACACACATATGCACAAAACACTGTAATCTGGCAGTAAAACATCCATCTCCTGATATGGTAGCTGGTTTTCTGAGCTCTATCCAATCCATACAGCAGCATTTATCTCCTGGTAAATCCTGTCTCTGATCCACATAGCAGCAATTAATAAAACCCCTTTCTGATGTGACACTATCAACAAGAGGCAGCAATGGTAGCAATGTCTCTGTTTGAGCCATCCCTGACAAGCATGATAAATTTCTGTCTGAGCCCTCTCTGATCTGGTAAACAAGACAAAAATCTGTGATATGGCAGCAATGTCAGCAACATGACAGCACTCAAACACACACAGAGCAGCTGAATGGAGCAGTTTTTTTACCACCATTCCCTAGGCAGCTGCCTGTGTTGCATTGTACTGGATCCAGCCCTGGATATAAGTGCAAGATGCATGCCTAGAATTGAAAACAGCCTGCCATATGTACATGGGTGTACTATAAGCATTCAGGTCATAAATTCTTGAAGACTACTTTGAGCATCTTGTTCATAGGTTTATAGGTTCATAGAAAGTTACTAGCCTAGCGGCCCTAGAGCCTTTACAGGCCTAGCCATGTTACACTAGAGCCTTTACAAGCCTAGCCATGTTAATCCCAAGTATCCCCATTTGTTCTTTATGGGTATTTCGCAGAAAAGATTTATGAACAGAACAGGTCTGTGATCAACACCAGCTATCCCTGTCCATGAGGGACATGGATTCCACCCCAGGGGGGAATTTGCAGTCTCCCATCCAATTATCTAGGTTGTGTTTGAATAGGGTCAGTGAGGAGCTCTGTATTATGTGAATAGGAAGTCTATTCCAGAGAAGCAGCAGCCTCTGGGAGACATATCTGTCCCTTCAGCATGTTCTGTTAATGTCACAAGCTAGACTGAGATCCCTAGAGTGAGTGACTGTTGTGCCATTTGACTTATGGATGTGCAGTATTTCCATTAGGGCAGGGCTGGAGATTGCCCTATAGGCCAGACACAAGTCACCTCTCAGCAGCCTATAAGATACAGAGTAAAGTGACACAGCTTTCAGCCTGTCCACATAGGCCATGGTTTGGAGTCCCTGTATTTTCTTAGTGAGAAGCCTCTGAGGTCTCTATAGCTGCTGTAGGTGTCTGGTGAGGTATATGCAAAAGTGTGAATTATACTCTATTAGTGGTCTGATGAGGGTTGAGTACAGTGGAGTTATAACACCCCTTGACCTTGATGCTTTGCCCTTGCTTATGAGGTGGTATTACGTAGAAGGCTTTCCTTACCACTGTGGAAAATTGGTGGTCAATGATCAGATTGCTATTAACCTGTGCTCCCAAGTCTCACACCACTGGGTTGGAACTTGGGGGTGCTGTCAATACTGTAATTTTCTAAGGAATTCTGTTTTGCCAGAGGGAATAATAATGCATTTTTTTGCCTTTAGCTTTAGACCATGGCTTTGACACCAATTGTTTATTTTTGTTAGCCCTGACATCATTGGGGGGCTCAGTGATTGCTTCCAGTTTGCAATCATTAGCAAATTTGATGAGCCAAAGGCCATCTCCTTTGACCTCGACTTCTGAGTAATAGATGCCAAATAGTAAGGGGCCCAGCACAGACCCCTGTGGTATTCCACTGGTGATGAGTCTGCTGGAGGAGGTGGAGTGTGTTCTGTCTGTGGGCCAATTGGCTAGCCATCTAGTAATGTAAGGATTAATCCCTATCTGAGAGAGTTTCTCAACAATAAAATATAACCACTGACTCACACCAAAACTTGAAAAATATTAAAACACAACAGTCTCCTAAAATGGCTTTAATATAATATAAAAAGGATAAGTTCTTTCGTCATAGGTATCAAGACTTCATCAGATAATTCAAATGATCATTTGAAGAAAAATATATAAAAAAATCACCAAGTCATATGACTGAAAACTGTGCTATCTTAAAATAACAGTGTTGCAGTTTAAATGTAGCCTGTAAATACATTGTTAAAATGTCCCATGATCAACCAGCAGCAGTATAAAAACATATAACGTACCTTTACTTAATACTGTTAAAATAAGTACTACATACCTTCCTTCTAATCCATAAATCCATAAACTAAATTATATAATACTTATTTTTCATAAGCTCACATTTTCAGCAATCTATTAATAGATATAATATAATTTAATACAGGGGGTGCTGAGGCATTTAAATGTATTTGCCACCATAATTCTTCCTGCATGAGAAGAATGCTCATCCGAACCCCCCCCCCCCCAAGGATTCCATTCTACTCGTTCGAGTATGGAAAACAAATAATGATGATAAGAAGAGTCTCTAATGTGCTTATACAGGACATTAGATTTCTTTCCCTTATTTATCACACATATATGCTAATGAATGCATTCTTTTAACTTACACTCTGTCTTTCCTATATAAAATCCATTGCAAATTTGACACAATGCAATATAAACCACACCATATGAATTACAATTAAATTGTCTGCTAATTTTGATACTCTTAGGTCTCACCATTATAGTATTGCCTATTTGTATATGTTTGCACTGATTACAAGCACCACATTTAACCATTTTCCTGTATTAGTATTGCAACCATTAGCAATGTTATTGAAAATATTCTTAAAGCTAGTACCCCTTTTGTATACTACTATAGGTTGTTCACCCAACTTAACACCGTTGCCCTTATCATTTTGTATGAGATGAAGTGTTGGTAAATATGATGAAAGCCCTTATCCTTTTTATATAGTATTAAAGCTGCTTTAGGAGACTGCTGTGTTTTAATATTTTTCAAGTTTCTCAATGATGCCAGAGTGGGGAATTTTGTTGAAAGCCTTGGCAAGTTCGAGATAGGCTGTGTGCATTGTCTTACCTTTGTCCATGGCTTTGGTGACATTCTCAGAGAAGTCTACCAGGTTTAATAAGCATGATATACCCTTAACGAAGCCAAACATGGTTGGGTCCAGCATTTGAAAGTTGGCTATGTCCTTGTTGATAAGGTCCTTGATAATTCTTTCCATGGTCTTCCAGATGAGGCTGGTTAGCCTTATGGGTCTATATTTTCCAGGGTCAGTTGATGGCCATCCTTTGTGCAGGGGAATTACTGTTGCTGTTCTCCATTTTGTAGGAGCATTGTCAGTTCTCAAGCTATGACTAAAGAGAATGCCAATTGAGTCCTCTAGGTCTTGTTTTAGATTGTTTAGTAAACAATCTCAGATATTATCTGGTCCCACTGAGGCCATGTTTTTGGCCTTGGCAAGTGCAGAGCTGACCTGTTCTTTAGAGATGCTAGGCAGAGGGCTGGTGTCAGGTATGCTTTGGGATATGGTAGATGGGGATGGAAGGGTGAAGTTTGCGCTGAATCTGTCAGCTAGCAGGTTGGCGACATCTTCCGGTGTAGTATGAGTGATCCCATTTGCAACCAGTTCATCACATAGCTTTGCATTCCCTTTTAGCCATCGGATGTAGTTAAAGAATGCCTTATGATTATCCTTGGCTAGGGATGCGATTTTAGTTTTGTAATTTGTTTTAGAGGGCTTTAAAAGATTTCAGATTTTCTTGTTTAGACATAAGAGGGAACTCTTCCTCTGCAGAGTGATGTCCTTTGCTTTTGGACAATAGTTTGTTTCTCTTCTTATATAATCTGTTTCACTTGAAGTCCACCATGGTGGGTTGTTTTTATGGGAAAACCTGGTTTGGATCTGGTCAGGTACAGCAGAGTTTATCCAATCACGTAAGTGTTTGTATAGGGCATTTGCATACACTTTGCACAGTGATCATTGATGTCTGTGATTTTGGTGGTATTAAGCTTTTTAGAACATTGCCTAGTAGGCTGTAGTTAGCTGTGGTAAAGTTTTTTATCATTTTTGTTCCTTTCATGGTGTCAGTTCCAGTAGTTACTTCAAACAAGACTGATTTGTGGTCTGACCTAACCAGGGAGGGCATCATGCATGGGGAAGTACAGTGACCCCCCCCATGTTGGTAAGTACTATGTCTAGAACTTTAGAGCCCCTAGTGGGGGTGCAGACTATCTGCTCCAGAGCATTTGTGTTAAAGGTCAGGAATCTCTGAGAGAGTGTGTCTTTGCTTGTGTATGCCCCCCAGTCTATGGAAGGACAGTTGATATTTCCCATGACTAAGGTTTTGTTCCGTATGGCGAGGGATTCCAATGAATTGAGGTAGATGGTGTGCTTATCCTGGTTCATGGTGGGGGATCTATAGCTAGCAATGATGTGGTATGGTACTTTCACAATAGTTAATTGGACATGAAGTAGTATGAGAGAGTCATACTGTTTGACTAGTCTCGAAGTGTATTTGGTTTTAATGAAGATGGATACACCTCCACCTTTGGTTCCTTATGCTCATTTTGAGGTCTGAATGTGTGGAAGGCATTGTAGCCTTGCACAGCCAGGGTGCTCTCAGTGGCCTTGAACCATGTCTTGGTAACTGCACAGACATCAGCATCCTCCAAGGTGAGGAGTTCTTCCAGGGAGTGCAGCTTTGTGTTTAAACTCCTAGCATAAGCAGCGCAACCCTGAGTTTATCTTGATTTGATTTTGTTATGTTGGAAAATTTGTCCTTTTGACATTGCCTAAAAAATGCACTATGGTGGAGGCAAGGGCCTTTGCCAGTATCCAAAAGCCTGGGGGGGGGGGGGGGGCAGGTGTAGACTCTCTCTAGCAAAGGAGCGAGATATGTCTACTGTATCCTACCAGGCTGACAGATACTGTATCCCAAAGGACTGACACCAGAAGCTGAGCCAATAAGTCAATTATTTTTTGTTTATATTGTGGCATCATCCTGGGTGAGGATAGGATACTGCTTAGGGCTAGGGACATACCTGTCAGGGACACATAATCAGAGAGTTCTATCATGTCTCTCTTTATATAGTCCAGAGAGGTACATCTCTAGTCATTCACTGTAACATGTACTATGACAGAGTCATAATGGTACTTGTTGAGTGACTTGAGTGGATGCATGATTTGTCGGATCCTGGCACCTGGTAGGCAGCTGAGTGTGACCTTCTCCTTGTCCAGTCTAGTGAGAGGGACATCCGTGCATCTCACTATGGAGTCAACTATGACCAAGACATTTGATGTGTTTTGCCTTAGGGGCATATTTGTTGAGACATGGGTGTGCATGGGTGGTGGGTGTTTGGGAGGTCTCTGTTCTTTTAGTAGGCTTTTAATAAGTACCTCCACATATGTGGATTTATGCATCATGTCCTTATTTTGTGTGAAAGGTGAGGCTTGTGTGAGAGGTGAAGCGTATGTGCTGACAACCTGTTTGACATCTGATTTCTTTTTAAGTGAGAGAATTGACTCCAATTCCACAGTGTATTTGCATCTTTCACATAGGGAGTTAGTTTGCTTTAGGAGTAAATCATTGTCAGTATACATGAAGCAATTGCTACTTTGCCTCAAGATGCCCATATCAATCAAGCTGGCAGGAGAAATGATGGGAAAATGCCTGTCCATTGTGGTAGGATTTTTCTGAATGTGGTATATGGGAAGGAAGTGGGCAAGCTGGACTTGGTCACAAACAGCAAAAATGAAGCAGCAATCCAATTAAATACATTTAACAAAGTGCAGTGCTGGCTTAAAATATGCTTATTTTTCAGTTTTGTCAGTGGATGCTTTGGATTTCTGTGCAGATGCACTCCTGACCTCTGGCTGAAGTTGCTAAATGTTGAGCAGCTCCGGTAAACTGAGTGTAAACCTGCACAAATGCGAGGCTTATATACAGGCAAATTTAAACAGTTTTAACACAACTAGGAATGGGAAAGCCCCAGACTGAGCCTTTATCCAGAAATTCCCAACTCAGATGGGTCCTGAGCTACACACTTCTGCCACAAGGATGCAGGGAGACCCTCTTAATGTAAGGTGGCTGGTTTAAGAGCACAGTGATACCAAACAGTCTAGATTCAGTGGGTCTGAATCTAGCCTATGCTATATAAGGCAATGAAACACAATTTCAAAGTGCAGAGTAAAAGTTAATCACAAACAGCAAAAATGAAGCAGTAATTCAATTAAATACAGTTAAAGTGAAGTGCTGGCTTAAAATATACTTATTTTTCATTTTTTTCAGTGAATGCCTTGGATTTCAGTGCAGACGCACTGCAGACCTCTGGCTAAAGTTGCCAAATGTTGAGCAGCTCCCTTAAACTGAGCACAAACCCGGGCAAATGAGAGGTTTGTAAACAGGCAAATTTAAACAGTTTTAACACAACTACCAATGAGAAAGCCTCAGACTGAGCCTTTCTCCAGCAATCCCCAACTCAGACGGGTCCTGAGCTACAGACTTCTGCCACAAGGGTGCAGGGAGACCCTCTTAATGTAAGATGGCTGGTTTAAGGGCATAGTGATACCAAACAGTCTAGATTCAGCAGGTCTGATTCCAGCCTATGGTATTTTAGGCAAGGAAACACAATTTCTAGATGGGAAGTAGTAAGTGAAAGTCACTTAAAGGTGAAAGTGAGAGTGTTTAGTAGTATGTTATTAGATGACTTGCAGTGGCACCACCCTCTGGACAAAGTGGCAGCTCTTTGAGCAGCTGTGAAAAGTGGGATAGTATGGAGAGCGTTTCCTATAGAAGATTTTAAACTGGAGAGGTTTGCTTATATGCAAACATGGGGAACTGCTTTTATACCAGCAGGACTTCTATACCATCATGGAAGTATCAAATAGAGAAACCTATAAAACAATTAAGACAAGAAGTGTCACTGTTAGAAGAATATAGAAGAGGGAACAGATCAACAAAAATACTCAGAATGATAGACATGATAAAATCAATGTGCAGTATTATAGCAGATCAGTATCTATCTTTATTTTTATTTTTTAGTTTATTTTATTTGTTTTTGTTGACCAGGAAAGTCCATTGGGCTGAAATGAGCCCATTTTTAGCAAAGGCCTGGGAAGAAAAGCTCCACAAACAAATACAAGATGACAGACATTTCTTAAACAGGATTTACAAAGAGTGTAATACATAAAACTCACATGAAACATTATATAATTATGTGGCTCAGAACTTAGGAACAAGTTATCTGACTCATGGCAAAGTAAAACAGTAAAATTGATTTAAGCAGACAACACAAACTATGCAATTATACAATTATTGTATATAAACTAGACATAGTAATATGCAAAGTAAATTTATACAATGCACTCAGTTGTACTATCGCAAATACTAAACTAAAAATCTCAGCACAGGCAGAAAAATTTAGAAGATACACAGATAAATATAAAGAAAAAGTACAAAATAAGCAATGTATTTGTTTGTGTCTTTCAGCTTTTCCTGGTTAGGGGTCGCCACAGCGGAACTCCGGTCCGCTAATGATTGGCAGTAGAGCTTTACGTGCTGGCTTGCCGGGCCTAATGCACAACGTTCAATGAAGGAACGCCCGTTCAAGCATGTCGCCACACAGAAGACACTCTAACTGAGAATCGAACGGGCAACGTCTAACTGTGAGGCGACAACGCTACAATTTATTGATGACCCCAAAACTTTCTATAGAGAATTGGGAAATGAGGCCAAAGGAATTGAAAGACCACTCAAAAAGAAGAAATTGACACATTTTGGAGCAATATCTATGAAGATACTGTGGAACATAACAAAGATGCTAAATGGATAAAAGAATTAAAGAAAGAATAAGAAGTTCAAAGGTACAGGATATGAAATGGAATGAAGTAATGGCTAGAGAGATTGAGATAAAGTTAAAAAAAAGCCTGCAATTGGAAAACCCCAGGCCAAGATGCAGTATCTAACTTATTGGCTGAAAATATTAACATCTTTGCACAAAGATTTAGGCATGAATAAGAACTATTTATATGCACACCCTGAACAGACACCAACCTGGTTAACAACAGGAAAAACAATGCTCGTACTTAAAAGTAAACCTGCAAGTTATCCTAAAAATTATAGACCAATAACTTGCCTTCTGACGACATATAAACGATGCACCAGAATTGATGCTGATAGAGTTTATAGTCATTTAGAAGAAAATTCAATCATGGCAATAGAAAAAAGGGTAATAAAAGAAAGCCATATGGAACAAAGGATAATCTGTTGCTAAATAAAGTCATAATGGAGAACTGTAAAAAGGGGAAGAATCTAAGTATGGCATGGATTGGCAACAAAAAAATACATTTGATAGTATCTCACAATCATGGATAAAAGAGTGATTAAAAATGTATAAGATATACCCTACAATGATCAACTACATTACAGTGACCATGAAACAGCAGCAGACCACTTTGCAATTAAGCCACGATAAAGGACAAATTCTTATTCCAGAGACAAAAATTCAAAGGGGGATATTCCTGGGTGACTCCCTGTCACCACTGCTATTCTGTTTTGCCCTTAGTCCATTAAGCTGTCTACTCAACAGATTAGAACATGGCTGTAATTTGGCTCCTAGAAACAACAAAGTGTAAATACCTCTCATATTTTCTTTGTTGATGATTTAAAACTGTACAGGTCATAACATGAGGAGCTGAAAGCACAACTGCAAGTAACCAAAACTTTTTCAGATGATATAAGAATGTCATTTGGTCTTGATAAATGTGCAAAAGCAACCTTTAAAGCAGGAAAACTGCAGCACCAAGAAAACATCAGTTTGGGATAAGAATGTGATATAAAAGAACATGAGCAAGAGGGAGTGTATTAATATTTGGGAATTGATGAAGGATCAACACTAACTAAAACATGAACAGATGTGAACAAAACTTAGTAAGGAATATTTTAGAAGACTTAAATAAATCCTGAAAATAGTGTTGACATCTAGGAACAAAATAGCTATAAACCAATTTGCTCTTCCTGTTCTAACTTACAGTTATGGAGGGATTGACTGGCCCCAAAATGTGTTGGATAGATTAGACAGGAAAACAAGAATGTTTCATGCTCAGCAAATGATTTATAAAAATCAGTGCATAACAAGATTAAATAGTCCCCATTCCAAAGGAGATATGGGCCTCCTTGAAATTGATTACATGTATAGATCTGCAATCATGGGACTGTACACATATCTGCTGACCTCATAAGACCCAAACGTAGTGAAAGTTTTGAAACATGAAGAGAATAAATCTAAGATGACTTCCATGCTTAGTCTAGCAGACGCATATCGGCATCAAGCAGGAATGGAAATCCAACCAGAAGTAGATAAAAATCAGGCAGCAACTGAATGTGCTAAAAAACAAAAGAAAGAATATAAGGTAAAGGATCAGATGAGAAGGCAAGAAATGTGGAAATGCATAAATATAGTTGCAAGTATAGAAAACTTCTGGAAGAACCTCATTTGATCAGGATTGAATGCAGGAATGGTTAAGGAAAGGCATATTCAAACCAAAAGATCAAAGGTTAAAATTGGCGGCCCAAGATAATGGGCTACATACACGTTGGTTTACAAAGCCCATTGAACATGTTGGAGAAACAGACAAATGTAGGTTTTGTAAAATAGAATTGGAAACAATTGCACACCTTGTTGCTGGTTGTGACATACTAATGGCAGAAGTACTGTATACTGAAAGGCATATTAATATGGCAAGACTGTTGCACTGGAGATTGTGCAAACATTATAATACTGAAGTAGATGAAGAACACTAGAAACATGAGCCACAAAGCATCATAGAAAATGATGAAGTCTACATCACATGGGATCACCTATTACCAACAGTTCAAAAGATAGATACAAGAAAAACAAATACAGTGATCCATGAAAAGAAGACAAAAGTAGCATTGATCATTGAAATTGCTACACCCAGTGACTACAGTGTCTTGCATACAGAGAGACACAAAGTCATAAATTATCAAGATTTACATGTAGAAATGAGAGCAGTATGGAAGAAAGATACCCAGACAGTTCCAATTGTAGTAGGAGCAAAGAGTCTTATAAAAAAAGAATCTAGAATTGTGCTTAGATATGTTACCAATGCATCTAACTCCATATGACTTGCCGGAGGAGTCATTATTGGGCACATTGCGGGAGCTGCGAAGAACAATTTTGGCTGACATCAAAGATGGAAACAATAGGTTCATAGGTTCATAGGTTGGTACTAGGCTATCGGCCCTAGGGCCTATGCAAGCCTAGCCATAACAATTCCCTGGATATTTCTTCCCACAATATTTACTTCTCTGGACCCCTGACTGACATGATCCCCGGGGTGAATTTCCTATCTCCCATCCAATCATCAAGGTTCCCTTTGAAGAGGGCCAATGAGGCGCTCTGCTTGACATATATGGGCAGTCTATTCCAGAGTATGGGGAGTCTCTGGGTCAGGAACCTATCTCTCCAGCATGTTTTGTTCATTATGATGGCAAGGTTTAGATCCCTGGAGGGTGTGGCTCTGAGGGATTGGGATTTCTTTAAGTGGAGCATGTCCAACAGCTCAGGGTTTGACATGGCCTTGTATGTTAAGCAGAGATCAGCTCTGAGTAGACAATATGCCACAGAGTATAGCTGGAGTTTTTTTAGATGGTCAGCATATGGCATCTGCTTTAGGCCTGTGATTCTTTTAGTGAGGTATTTCTGTGGCCTTTCCAGCTGTTGCAGAAGTCTTGTGAGGTACATACCAAACGGGGCACTATACTCTATAATGGGTCTAATGAGGGATGAGTACAGTGGGACAATGACCTCCTTTTTTCTGGATGAAAAGCCCTTAGTGATGAGGTCTGCCACATAGAAGGATTTCCTGACTGTTGTGGCAATGTGGTTATCAAAATTGAGACCACTGTCCACCTGTGTCCCTAAGTCTCTCATCACACTTTCGATGTTTGGTGCCCTGCCACCTATGTCATAATTCATGGGTACATGTTTTTTTCCAAAGGGGATAACTATACATTTCTTGGCATTAAGCTTGAGCCCATGGCTCTGGCACCAGGCATCTGTTTCTGTAAGGCCCTTTTGTAGAATATCCACATCATTTGGGGATTCAATAATGGCTCCCAGTTTGCAGTCATCTGCAAACTTTGTTAGCCAGAGTCCTTTAGTGTTGGCCTGTACTTCAGAGAAGTAGATGCTAAACAAGAGTGGTTCCAGGACTGAACCCTGAGGTACTCCACTTGTCACTTGTCTGGAGCTGGATTTGGAGTCGGCTACTTTTACAGTCTGGGTTCTGTCAGTAAGCCAGTTGGCAACCCATCGAGTGATGTAGGGATTTATGCCCAGCTTAGTAAGTTTATCTATGATTCCAGAGTGGGAGATGGTGTTGAAGGCCTTGACAAGGTCCAGATAGGCTGTGTGGACCGCCTTACCCTCGTCCACAGCTTTGGAGACTGATTCAAAGAAGTCAATCAGATTCAGGAGACAAGATCGGCCCTTCACAAACCCAAACTGGGTGGAGTCCAGTGTTTGAAGGATGCCAATGTCTTTGTTTATAAGTTCCATGATAATGCGTTTCATGCCCTTGCAGATCAGGCTTGTCAGACTGATGGGACGGTAGTTCCTGGGATCCAAGGTGGATCCTTCCTTGTGGAGCGGGATAACTGTAGCTGTGTGCCACTCAGTGGGCACGAAGCCAGGGGTGAGACTATGATTAAACATGACACTTAGGTGAGGGGCCAGTTCATTTTGTAGTTTATGTAGTACACAGCCTGGGATGTCATCTGGTCTCATGGATGCTGTATTTGTAGCTTTGGAGAGTGCGGTTTCTACCTGTCTGGTCGTGATTACCAGAATTTGGCAATCTTTTGGTATTGAGATGGGCCCTTTAGGGGATGAGAGGGGGGGTGAAGTTGGCACTAAATCGATCTGCCAGGATATTGGCAATATCCTTGGGATCAGTATATTTAATGCCATTCTGTTGTAGCTCAGAGCAGATCTGAGCACTGCCATTTAGATTCTTGACATAACTATAGAATGCCTTGTGGTTGTCTTTGGAATCTTTGGCAATTTTATTTTCGTAACTAGCTTTTGAGGATTTTATGAGGGATCTCAGCTTCTTACTGAGGCTGGTGAGAGAGTTTTTTGCATCCTGGGATTTTCCTCTTTTCTGCAACAGTTTCTTCCTTCTGTTGTATAGTTTGTTTATAGCAGGGAACCACCAGATTGGCTTCCTTTTTTTGGAGAAGAGCATCTTGGTTCTACTTGGGATGGCACGATTCATGCACAAGTGGATGTGCTCGTACAGTGCCTTAGTGTAGGATTCTGCAATCGAACTTCCAGATCCCGTCTGCGTGGGTGTCGTGAAGTTTGTCACTTCTGACTTCAGTAGCACGAAGTTGGCTTTGGAGAAGTTTTTTAAGGAGGTTTCCTTAATGGGGGGTGGGTGTGGGATGTGGATGTCAAGGGTGATTTGCTTATGGTCAGACCTGACCAATGAGGGGGTGACCACTGGTGTGGAGCATCTATCTCCCATGTTGGTAATGACCAGGTCTAGGATATTGGAGCCCCTGGTGGGACAATGGATTAGTTGATCCAGGGCGTTGGAATTTATGAATTCCAAGAACCGTTGGGAAAAGTAGTTTGTACCCGAGTAGTTTTCCCAGTTAATGGCAGGGTAGTTGAAATCACCCAGTATTAAGGTGTTTGGTTGTATCTTAATATTTTCCAGTATGTGTAGAAAGGTGTAGTGAGTATCTTGGGGCACGGTGGGGGATGTGTAGCAAGCTACAATTTGGATTGCAGTCTTGCCTTTGTACTTTGACTTAGGAATGGGGTCCATTCCTGTCATGGTATTAGAAACCCAAAGACTTGGAGAAATTAAAAAAGTGTTAAACCCTCAGGCCAGTTGCATAAATACCCAATAAGCTATCGATCAGCAGTTCCCACATTGGATGGGTTGAATTCAGCTCTCTGCTGCACTAGAGGGCAAAATAACTCTCCCAATGTAAAGCAAGCTGACTTTGAGCTCAAGTGCAGTAACAAATGCTTTACAACAGAAGTAAGAATTCCTGCAATATCAGGAATCCTTGCAAATAAGTTCACTAACCCTGCAAAATGTTCACAACATGCAAAACTTTGCAAAACTTAAAAATATTTTGGCAGACTCAGGAGAACATTGGCAAACACAGAACAGCTTTTGAGTATCAGAGGAGGTTAGGAAATATCAAACTACTGTTAAACAACCTAAACACAGTATAGTAGCAAACAGATGGAGTTTTTTAAACAAATGCAGGCTGAAAAACAGTGATAAATTCAACCAAATAAATAAATGCAGCACAGAAGGGTTAAATATCACTGAAACAGTTAGAGCAATTGCAAAAAAATATATCAGCTTTCTAGGTCCAGATGGTTTTGAAGGCAATCCAAGTCTTGCAATGAAAGGTGCCCACGCCAGGCAGAAAGAAGCTCTGAATAAATGAGTTTCCTTGTGCCTGGCTTGTAGCTCAGGTAGGCTGCCTCTGACACCAGTCTTGAATATGAGTTTGGAAAATCATCTGTCACAGCTTACCCATACACATTATTGGAGTTTGAGTGAGGTAAGCGTGGTAGCCTTGGTGAGGGAGTGGGAAGGGATGGAAATGTAGATTAGGGCAGCAGTTGGGAAGAGAGTTTTAGATTTAGAGAACAGGAGAGGTATTTTACATTTAGGGGGCAACAGATGAGTCTTAGGGTTAGGGATCTAGAAGGGAGTCTTAGAGTTGGGCAGTAGGAGGGGGATTTTAGGTTTAGGGGGTGGAAAGGGAGTCTTAGGGTTATCAAACAAGTAGGGAGTCTTATGGTTAGGGAGCAAGAAGGGAGTTATAGGGTTAGCGTTTGGGTTCTGGTAGGGCTATACAGTTTTATAGAACTGGGTGTTAGAAGGGCTAAGCAGTTATGGTATATCAGGTTTGGAGAAGTTGGAGTACTTATCTTTTTGAGGAAGTGGCAGTATGCAAATGTGTTGTGAGCAAATAGCACATGACTACCTGTAGTGGACTCAGTGTGCATTGCACTAATCATCTCTACAGTATCCTAAAATCAACCAACTGACAAGTAGAACCTCACTGTTACACTGAATCAGTACCCTAAACTTTCAAATAAGTGCTACAGAAATGTGGACATAGAACAGACACTTCTTGAGTGAAAGCTTTGATTGTGGCCAGGTTCCCAAATACTGATGCTTTAAGAGTGTATTATGGTACAACCTTCAGGAAGCCCATTCATCTAGAGTGACATTAAAGTTCTATGATTGGTTAGCTAAGGATGTGCAAGTGGTTGACTGATGTGATGTCCAGGAAGATTGCTGCATAACTGATACTTCCTGAATAATTAATGTGGCCATTTAATATATAGTTTCAGATTTAGTGTAGCTAAAATGTGTGCTGCATAAAGAGTTTAGAACTGATTTTGAAAAGTCACTGTGTTTTGTTGTCATTTCTCTTTCCTGATGAGAGTAGATAAACAACTCTTTGGTGAATCTTTTAAATCAAACAGCTTTCCCATGGCCTATACACTGAAAATTGTCCTTTATTCTGTGTAAAAGCCTAATTTTTGAAGTTGTATCCCTAGCATGATGAGTATATCTTTCTGTTATGTCCTGCATGCAAGCACTATTGGCACACATTTTCATAGTAAAGAAAACTGATTTGTACTGACATGACAGTCCATGATGGTGAGATACGTCTGCCTCACTCAAAGCAGATGAAAGAAGGAGTTATTTTTTCAAACTGTAGGGAACACCTACCACTTGTTTTACACCATCCAGCTGTAGTTGGAAATGACAGTGTGACTGACAAGGCTAAAGGTGTCATGTCACACTTTCTGTATAAAATGGGACATCAATGGATACTCAAAATACACTACAAGTCACTGCATTAATGCTTGTATTTTTTCTTTGTTTCCAGACATCTGATATTATAAAATAGAAACATAGGGCTAAAACCCATGACTGAGGTTATTGCTGAGTACATGCATTGTAGTATGTGGATATTCACGTTGTCAACATTTTGATGGTCAACATTTGGGTGTTTCAATGATAATAAGTACATCTGTGCAGTGCAGATGAGAGCTATACTGTATCTTCTGTTCTTCAATACATTTTTTATATTAACTAGGTCATTCCCATAAACGACTAGGATCCTAAACATGCATTTCTCATCATGCCTATGAATGCAAGGTATATACAGATTTTTTCTGCTAGCAGCCTGTTTTTATGTTTTGCTTTCCCATAAAATAAAATGAATGAAATACAAATATAGGGGATGCCAGCCATATGCGTCCTGTGTAAAGTAATCCGGATTTTCATCTCATGCTGATGATCCCTGTACTCACATAGTAAAAGGCAGTGGAACTCTACCTGAAGAATATGATATCACCTTATATACATAGCACTGTCATCCCCTTTCAGCAACATGCCTTCAAAAAATGGACTACGGAGAGAAACTGGAGGATCAATTCAAACTTTATATTAAGTTATCACTTGTTTAATTAAAAAAAATGGGATATTAGTAGGGAGGAGACAATGCAATTTGAGGATAAAGTACAGAAGCTGAGTGGTGTAGCTGGAGACTGGGACAGATCAGATGGTTTTGTGCAAATAATTCAGAAAGGTTCTGAATTGAGGTGCACAGGCTTCAGTACGCACTGCTGCAAGTCTTTGTGGATGGGCTATGGCTATAAACAACTTTTTTTTTTTTTTTTTATCTTATCCAAGTCTGAAGTCAGCTATAACTTAAAACTGAAAAAAAAAAAAAAAAAAAAAAAAAAAAAAGAACCAAATCAGGATTTGAAGGGGCCACTCGGGAATTTGTGGCATCCCATTATTTTGCTCTCAAACCCAGTAAATTCTTAGGACTTTGGTAGAGTTGAGAGGTATGGGAACACATACTTTTCTTTGTGGTTGGTTGCTTCTAGGGGATTGACCGGCTTGACAGCCTATATTTCAGGGCTTTAAGCACTTTAAAAACTGCACTATACAAGTGGACGTTAGCCTTGTACTGTTTCTATAGTCCTGTGAGCAGTTTGGACTGATTACTGAAGTCTACTTTTATTTTTGTTTATTATAATTAATTTGTATTCACCCCCTGTCTTTTCCAAGACTTGGGGAATACATACTTTTTCTTCTTTGTGGTTGGTTGCTTCTTGGGATTGGCTGCCTTGACAACCTATATTGCATAGTTGTAAGCACTTTAAAAATACAGTTCCCACCTGTCCCATTATCAGCAGGGCACTCGCAGGTTGAGCTATCTCATCCCATTGCCCAATGTGTAAAGCACTGGGACATCCTGCTTTTAGATTGCACAAAATTTCACTGTAAAAGCAACAAATACTGCTCTTTTTTTTCCATAGCAATTTGATTATGGGACCAATCTTGACCTGCAGGCAGAGCTATTTCCTGTTAGGTCCGGGTATTGTAAATCATGCAGCAATTGGGTTCAGTTTATAAAAGGGGTGGAGAATGGGACAGGAAGATCATTTTTATTAGCACTTTTACAGCTACTAATACAAAGAGGACTGGGATTTGTTTTTGTTTGTTTGTTTTTTTTTTTTTTTTTTTACAGTCAGAGCCAGATAGCCACTCTACCAGCCAGAGCCATAGCAGCCAAAAGCAGACATCCAGCCACCCATTCACTCCAGCAGCCAGAGCTAGCCAGCCAGCTAGCCACTCCAGCAGGGAAGCCAGCCAGCTTGTCAGCCAGCAACCACTCCAACAGGTAGGTAGGCAGCCAACCAGCTAGCCACTTCAGCAGGGAAGCCAACCAGCCAGCCACTCCAGTGAGGTAGCCAGCCAACCACTCCAGCAGAGAAGACAGCTAGCGCAACAAAGTCTCTGATTGTAGTGGCAAGTAAGTACAAATAGTATTTTATGACTCTAGCTTTTTTAAAAATGGGAATATTGTGTTTTATTTCAATTTTTAACTTTTTAATATTTAGAGGTAAATGGAGTGTTGCTGAATGGGGATGACAGTGCTATGTGTATGTATAGACATATATATATATATATATATATATATATATATATATATATATATATATAGGGTCTATATTAGAACATCAAAGTTTCAAAACTTTGAATGTTCTAATATCGACCCCTATTCAGCGAAAGCTGAAAATATCGTAGCAACAGAAAACCGAATTTTTACCTAGGGAAAGAATTTGGTTGTCTGTTTCTGTTGCTTCGGTATTTTCAGCGCTGTGGTGGAAAGTTACGGGTCGGGTTCAGGTAAGTGTGTGACTGAGTGCGGATTAGGTTAGTTAGGGTTAGGGTGTGGGTTAGGTATTTGTGCGAGATTGTGTGGACGTGAGGGTTAGGGCTGGGTAGATGAGTTAGGGTTAGGGCACAGGTGAGGTGAGTGTGCGATAGTGACGGACCTTAGGGTTAGGATTTGGGTTAAGGTAAGTGGATAGTTAGTGGTGTGTGTATAGTTTAGTGCAGGGTTAGGTGTAAGATTTTAGGTGTATGTGTGTGGATTGCTGTTCGTTTGGTGTGCTTGTGTTGTGTATGTGTTTTGGAACAGCAAATTTTTTCCTAGGAAAAAATTTGCTGTTCTGTATGTTCGATGTTTTCAGCTTTCGCTGAATAGGGGTCGATATTAGAACATTCGAAGTTTTGAAACTTCGATGTTCTAATATAGACCCTATATATATATATATATATATATATATATATATATATATATATATATATATATATATATATAAATAGATAGATAGATATAGATAGATAGATAGATGCATAGATATATATAATTTAATCTATAATTGTTGTGGTTGTTTTGGGATGATTTGGAAGTAGTAGTTTTTAAAGTTTAAAATGTGTGCATAGAAGTTGTTTTTATGGTGGGGGCAATCTCCATGGATAAATGTAGTGTAATAGATATATTTCTATTGTTATTGTGGCTGTTTCTGGTTACTTTGCATTTACAGATGGAAATGTTTTGGGACACTTTGCACTTTTTGGGTGGAAATGTGTGTAATTTATTTTTTAATTCTGTTTTCAAGATGTTAAGATGTCCTGCTCTGGGTATATTTTTATAGTGGTTGTGTAGTGATGACTTGCAAGAACTACTTTTAAATGTGAAGATGTGTATACATGTATAACTTTTTATTTTTAGGGAGACATGTTCATAGTTGAATTTAATGCATTTGGCATTCTTCTAAGTGCTTGTTGTCATGGCTGTTTCAAGATAGTTTGCTTTTATAATCGGAAATGTGTGTATTTTATTTTTCATGCTGCCTTCAATAAGTTTAAAATGTACTGCTTTGATTATAATGTGAATCCTTGCTGCTGTTGGGCCTGTTATTTATTGCATCATTGTGCTGGGTAAATTAGTGCTATAGATTTATTTCTGTTTTTCTTATTAATTGCTGTGTTTGGAGGTAAATGGGGTCCATGGGGTCTGCTGTGCATTGTAATTTGTTTTAGACTAGCTGTTAATGTCTTGCAAGAAGTACTTTTAAAAGGGAAAATGTTTGCTTAACTTTTCCTGGGATTCATGAAGCTTGCGCCAGGCGCAGGCGTAGCGTAGCCGGTATAATGCCAAACATGGCCGCCGAGCGATTCAGGTACGATCCAATTCCACGTGCACTACCGGCATATGCCAGATCTGCACAGCCCTCGTCTTAGGTATTGTTATCACCCCATGCACAGTGCCGCACCATGCAAATGAAGGTACATAGCGATTCATGAAGTGGTGAAGGCGTAGCGTAAGCCCATAGAAATGTAAACCAGAAAACACGGTTTACATTTTTCCAAACAGAACATCGGAGCTATGAAAGCAGACCAGACTTATGTATTACAAAGTTAACATATGCCAATGGCTAAATATACAGCCAATGGCATAAGAAAAGATGCACAACACCTAAAAAACAACATTTAATGTCATGTCCACAATAACGCAAAGTACAACCGCAGGGCATGTGTGTGCAAACGGGAACACAAAAAAAATATATACAAATGTCATAAAATTGCAATGTAATACAAATCATGATTTAACCATAGTACTCAATGGTATGCATGGTACACCATAACCAAGCTGCAAGGGTTGCTAAGGGTCTTTGGCAGTGTTCGGCACGGTAACTAGGAATTAGTAGTCAATGCCATGCAAATGAGGCAGGTAATAGTGAATTGCAAATGTCCCGCCGGACTAAGGTTGTATTATATGGTGCAGCGCTACAACACTGAGGAGTGGCTTAGAGGTATACATGACATCAGCAGTGGGGTGTGCCACTGTATCTGTAAGCACATTGGAGCAATGCAAATCTGGCCTGGCCATTGCTAAGCAAAGCTGCAAGACAGGGGTGGGGAGGTAGGTATAGCATCGTTTAGCTGAGAGCACATATGGTGCCCAAAAGTGCATGTGTACGGGGAGGAAAACGTGCCCGGAATCCGGCATGTGGACGCACGCGCAGTGCACCATAGCTCAAACAGGTAGGTCAGGGGAAGAAAATAAGGAAATGCCGCAGTAGGGTAATTGGAGTACAACTGAGCAATTAACACCTATTAACTCACAGCGGGCAATCAATGGCAGCTGACAAGTCTGCTTGCAGAAACCTGCAAAACAGGATAGGGGAGGTGTCAGATTGCAAAGAAAAGAGAACTGTCATAGCAGAGCAAAGCAAACCTGCAGTAGACCAGCCAGATAAGCCAGGTGTAGGAAAGTACAAATGAAAGCAGGCTGCTAGATGTATGCCAGAAAATGGGAGGTGAAACATGAAGAAATGTAAAGGGAAGGGCAAGAGGTAATCCACGGCAGCCAAATGTAATTCAACACCAAAGGCACCACAATAGTAGTTCCTGCCGTAAAACACATAAGATACCGTGTAGCTACGATCGTACATACACACCCTATGACATTATCGGTGTTCACAGCACAATAGTATAAAGCGTGAAAGTACCCCACACACACCTGTGTATTCCCAAACACTGCACCATAGGTGTAAACATAGGGGGAACTTTTACAATGTACATGTTGGGAGCTGCCATAGCTGTGATTCATTACCATGTGTTAGAGACTGACGGTATTGTGGAGGATGATGCTGACAATCACCGCAGGCCTCGGAGGAGGAGAAGAGTGTTCAGATCAAGGCTAACCTACCAGGGGCTACATGATCTGGAGATAGTAGAGTGTTACAGGGTGGACAGGGACATCTTACAGCAAATAGTTGAGCTGTGCCCGCCACGCCTGAGATCCAGAAACAAGAGAGGGGAACCCATCCCAGTGGACACGAAGGTATGTGTAAGCTTGCGAATACTAGCCGCAGGTACCTTTCAAAGGACAACTGGAGATATAATGGGTATCTCACAGGCATCAGCATCCAGTGTACTACACCAGTTCCTGGATGCCATGTTACCACATGCCAATCAGCATATATACTTCCCCCGAACTCAGGAGGAGTTGGCCAGCAATATGCGTCTCTTCCACCATGTGGCACACTACCCGGAGGTACTGGGTGCGATAGACTGCACGCACATACATATCAAGTCATCACCTGGTGAGCATGGTAGGCGCTACATAAACCGCAAGGGATACCACTCCATCAACTGCCAGGTCGTGTGCAGTGCCCAGGGCATTGTCATGGATGTGTGTGCTGGCAGCCCTGGAAGCTACCATGACTCCCACATCTGGCATGCCTCACAGCTGTATCAGGTATTTGTCAGGAGGGACATCCCACATGGCCACCTTGTGGGGGATGCTGGCTATGCACTGGAGCTGTGGATGATGACTCCCATCAGAAATGCACACACACCCATGCAAGAATGCCATAATGAGGCACATGCACAAACCAAAATCATCATAGAGCGTGTGTTCAGGATGCTGAAATCACGGTTCCATTGCTTGGACATATCTGGTGGAGCCTTGCAGTACTCTCCAGGCACGTGTGCCCACATCCTCATAGTATGTGCCATGCTACATAATATGATCCTGCGGAAACAGCTGCAGCAGGGACAAAATGGTGAATGCCCTCACAGCCCACTGCAGTTGCCAAGGCCATCACAGGCACAGAGAGATTCAGACCACGAACACCCTGTGCCAGCCCCAGTAGGCAGACGGAGGTGTGCCCAATATGCCTATGCCTTGGCAAAGAGGGAACGTATAGCACATACTCTGACAATGTAGGCCCCTACGGACTGACACACCTCTCCTCCTGCACACACAGTAAAATGGATGGCATACACAAACGACCACCTGTAAATTGTAATGTATAGGTGGCCTACTGTGTGAATCCTACATAGGCAGCCCTCAACTATTGTACACACAACAGCTATTGGAACAAGGATTGTCAACACCTGAACAGTACACGCATCTATCAGCATATGTTGGTACTGCGTGTATAGGTTCCTAGGTACATCGGTAGGTACACACCCAATTGTCAGAGGCCATTCATCAATCGAGGCAAACAGTATCTGCTGTCACCACCACATCGAGTAACCAACTGTCGCTCGGTGGAGCAGAGCCAATTGCAGGATCCATGTGTGTAATCACTGTTCCCCACACACTCTGCATAGATTCCCTGGTGTGTTAATGAGGGGCTCCATATAATGTAATCATGGATGTACTGGCGAAGCATGGGGTGTACCCATGACAGGTATCTGTCATCTCAGCATGCTCCACCTATGGTTGTGTGAAAGTGTAGCACATTATAGTGTGTGGGTCACTGTGACATACATACCCAATGCTGGAGCACATCCATTAAACATCACTTGGACATACCATTAATAGGTCTCATCCATATGTAAACTAACTGAGTTACCCATTTGATCGCAGTATGGAGTAACAGCCATAGTACAGTCCACATACAAAACACCATAACACATGTACAAATCCCAGATGCCCAAGTGGTAAATGCAGTGACTGTCGTGCATGTTCCCGGTCCCACGTCCTGCAAGGGATGTAACGTAATCCCGAAGGCACAAATAATGCATGTTGGATGCAGGTCATCAGATCATGTTTAGCACATATTAGTGGGAATATGCATTGCCCAGTGCTGGTAAGCCTCGTTTAAATATGGCTATACGGATATGCACGAAACAGGGCTAAGCTTCTCTGAATATTGCGCAGATCATGGTCAATGATGTCCAGAACAGGTGAAACCAGCATTATTCACCCCTGTACTAATAGTGCCTGCTCTGAAGGGTAAAATGACCACTGCCAGGAGTAGGACACGCAATCAGGTACACAATCACCTAACACTAAGCTACCCAAGATGTACCAACAGCAGGTGTGTAATGTGACAGGTTCAAACACAAACGTGCGGAGTCCAGGTAACACTATACACCGACATGTACACAATGAAAGGTGTATTCTGCCTGTCACTCTCTCTGTTTTATATATATATATATATATATATATATATATATATATATATATATATATATATATATATATATATATATACACACATATACATAATAGAGACAGAAAGGGTGATAGAGAGATATATGTTGATATATACGGATTCACCTATATCTGCAAATATGTAGATAGGTCAACAACATGTACACAACCATGGAGGTACAAATAAATAGGATACTGCCAACTATGGAATGTGTCACATACCGACACCCGTAATCACGAGGCTGAAAGACCGAAAGAACACAGTACCGGAACACTAGAACCACGTGTAATATTATCACGACATTAAGGGACATTTAGTTATCGCTGCCGGTGTTGCGGTCCACATAGGTACTGTGTTCAACTGTGTTTGTGATTGCCGTAGTCTGTGTATGTGTGTGTTGAGGGTGCCGTGTTCGTTTCCGTGGGACTGTAATGTGTGTATGTGTTTGCATCGTGTGTCTGTTAGTGCTAACTCAGAGGTAGATCATTACGGTAGGTGTGGTTATAGCTGGCTGTAGGCATACGGTTACCACCTGTCCCACTTTAAGAGGGACAGCCCCTCCCTGGGCAGTTGTGTCCTGACAAAAAATATTAAAAAGGGCAAATGTCTGAGATTGTAGGACATAATTATATCCCATATATTATGTAATAGTTGCATTAAATAGTTATGCCTGTATCTAAAAAACGTAAATGTTACATGAAACATGATAAGTAGCTAAAGTGCTACAAGAATAAGTATGTATTCAGGATAAAAGTATGTGCTATCCTGTGTACTGACCGTGGGTATGTGTCAGCCTGTAAACAACGGTGTGTCCTGCAAATGTCCCACTATGGCCATTTGAAAAGGTGGCAACCCATGCCAAAGAGGTTCAGTCACCAACACAACTGCAATGAGTGCAAATATCTGTGACAGAAATACACAGGACAGCTGTCATTTAGTAACATTCCTTTGCATATCACTGTATTTCTGGAGGTATGGAAGTATCAGCCTCACCTGCATACTATATAGAAACCAATTAACAACGGCCCAATGTATAAGCCTGTAACAACCATAGTTTCAGTCTACTAACTGATAGGTCTTCAATTAGGGAAGGAGCCCACACACATATATGGAATAAGTAGAAATGCAGTCCCCACAAACCTGTATATGCTATGTACACCCACCTACATCTCCCACACATGAAACAATAGCAATACAGACTGTAATAACATCACAAACATCCACTCACTCGATTACATCTGCAGAAGCGTTAACATACCTTGTGAGAGACACATTTGTAAAGGCGCCATGTGAAATCGTAGCTGTTGTATAATGGAACAGATGGCGATGTTACAGGTTTTGTTTGCAATAGTCCCTTATCAGATGGTTGAGATGACAGGTACACTCACATGTAGAACCACATACTCTAGCCGTCGCACACAATCCACGGGGGACATGAATCCAAAATATCCATGTCTCTACAAATAGCAGTTGCAATTCCACACAACAAAACACATACCCCCAAAGGTAGGGCAAAAGGGCAACGCCCAAGTGGAGAATTCAGTTATACCCCACTGTTGCCACGTAATTGGTGAATGGAGTAGCTGCACAGCTGATGTGCATGTAATAATTTACTCAGGAACACCAATTGGCAGCAGGAAACCACATGTTACAGGTATCAACGTATATAAGGATGACTTGCCAGACATTCAAACTGTATGCTCATACCATAGAACCATTTAAACAATAAAGGTGTAAGAGAGATATTTACGAAAGTTCGGAATGCTAACAAGGTATGTAGAACAATCAGTATGTTAGTGTATGTATAACCTGTTTTGTATTAACTAAAAGTGTCCGCAATGCATAAAGTGGGAAAAGGTATTATGTAGTGATGTCTTGCTGAGCATAGTAACACTTGTAGAAATTGTGTGTCCTGCTGTGGGCCGCAAGGTAAACATCACAGACACCACAAGGGATGCTACATGAGGGCTTTAAACAGAACAATTCCACACCACCCGCTGTCAGTGGTAGGGTATGTCCAACAAGTACGTGCCATAGCAGGGGATAGTATATGTTGATATACTGTCACAGTAGGCATGTGTATGGGCATATAATGACAATAACATGCCTAAGATGGTCCTGCTGTGCAAGTATGCTTTGCATTATGGGATAATATGTAAAATATGTGTAATGTACAGTATTGTAGGTAGATATGTCAGATATTCTACACAGCATAACAGTTATATCATGCAAACAAAAGGTATCGTCTATTGGCATGTACAATACACAATAACAGGATACATATGGCTTGTAGTCACGGGACACTGTAACAGCATGATAGCTAATCGAAATGGAAGAGCTACTCAATTAACCATGCACAAAGGACATGTAATAGCTTCACAGGTTCATAGTGAGGTACTATGCTGTCTGGCAAGTCTATGTGTAAGCCCAACTACAGTGTTTACACCGGCGGCACCTCTCTAGGGTAGTGTCCTGTCTGTGAAAAGCAGAGCCATGTGTTACCTGCACCTCTGCACAGTACAGCCACTGCAGTGATCCCTGGAGTACATGTGTGTCTCCCATCCACCAAGTGAGGTATCTCATAAACAGTGCTACTGAGTGTTCCTGCGTGATGTACATAGGAATCATGTTCCAAAGCATGGTGAGTGTCTGGTTTGGGAATATAACCCTCAAGAACATCCCACTCATCATTGCATTTGTGCACATATCCATGAGCATGTTGCTCTCAGTGGCTTTTGCTTATGTCGCTTATGTGGAGTATATCCATGAATATTGTTGTGGACATGGGCCCTGTATGTTCAGCAGAGGTCACCCCTGAGTATGCAGTATGCAAATGTGTACAGTTGTGGTGTCCGTAGTACTGCCGCATATGTCAACCTTCGGAGCTCAATAATCCTCATGGTGTGTTAATGTTGTGGTATGTAAAGCCATTGCTGTTCTGTAAGGTACACCCTAAATGGGGTGTTGTACCCTTGAATGTGTGTATACATCAGGAGTTTAGAGGTACAATGGGTGCCTTTGTTCCAGCTTAGAACCCAGTACAGATAAGGGTGGCAACGTAGAAGGATATCCACGCCACATTGGCAATATGGTTATCAAAGGAGTGGGTGCTACATACGTGTGTACTAAGATCCCGTATAATGTCACATGTATGTAGGGGACTACCACCTATGTGATAGTCAGTGGGTGATTGGTGTAATCCAAAGGGGATGTTCATGCACCATGTGTCATGCAGCTTGAGGCCATGTTATCGACATCAGGTATTCGTCACAGTGACACCCTTATGGAGGGAGTCTGTATCAGCTGGTGGATTAATCATGGTGCCTTGTATGCAGTTGTCTGGAAACCTAGTCAGGGAAAGTCCCTCTGTGCTAGCCTGTACCTCAGGGAAGCATATACTGAACATGAGGGGTCCTATGACTGAGGACTGTGGTATGCCAAGTGTAACTGAAATACAGTAGGTACTACTGTATGCTACCCTCATTGTGTGGGTCCTGTCCATGAGCCACTTTGCATAACATCCTGAGACGTAGGGGTCGATGTGCAGGTGGATGTGGATGTTGTCAATACCAGAATGGAGAATGGTGCTGAGAGCCAATGAGAGGACAATGTAGGCTGTGTGGACCCCCTTACCGTCATCAACTACCCTGGTAACTGTATCAAAGGAGTCCACCAGGTGTAGGAGCCATGGTCTAGCCCTAACAAGTCCAACCTGGGTGGCATCAAAGGTCTGGATCCCACCAATGTCTCTGTGAATGACTTCCATGATGATGTGCCCCATAGCTTTGCAGAACACTCCAGTCAGGCGTATAGGGTAATAGTCCCTCTGGTTCATTGTGGTGCCACCTGTGTGGAGTGTGATAACTTTTGCTGTGTGCCATTCAGGGGCCACAATGTCTGATACAAGGCTATTAGTGAATCTGGTGGCTAAGTGGGTAGACATGTCGTTCTGAGGTTTGTGTAAATCACAGCCTGGGATGTTGGACAGTCACATGGAGTCTGTGTTCCAGGCCTTAGAGAGTGCAGGTTGGAACTGTGTAGTTGTGACAGCAGGGACCCCGCAATGTTCCTGCATGGATTATGGCCCTGTAGGGAGTGAGAGGGTGTAAAGTTAGCATTGAACCCATCCACCAGGATGTTGCCAACATCACTTGGTTCTGTAATGTTCCTGAGTAACCGTCGTATGTCAGAGAAGATGTGGGTATTGCCATTGACTACTGACATACCTCCATAATGCTTTGTGGTACACCCTGGAATGTGTCGCAGTAATGTTTACGTAGCTAGGTTTGGAGGATGTGATAAGGGATCCCGGAGCCCTACTGAGGCTGACCAGTGAGCTACCCCACTCATGGGATTGTACTCCACTTTGCAACAGCCTCCACCTTTTGTTGTACATTATGTCCATGGAACTGGACCCCCAGAGGGGCATCCGTTATCTGGTGGGTACCATCATGTCTCTGTTTGGAATAGCATGATCCATGCAGTCATGTAAGTGCTAATGAAGTGCACTGGGGTATGTTTCAGTGTTTGTATGTGCATTGTCCATCTGCATGGATGTCATAACGTTTACTACTGCTGTCATAAGAAGTCTGTAGTAGGCATTGTACTAATCTTGTACTGGGTATGCCGTGAAGGCTGTGGTGCCAGGATGTGGATAACAAGGGTGATTCGCATATGTTCGGAAGCTACCAACGAGAGGATAACCACAGGTGTGGAACACCAGTGACATGTTGGTAATGTCCATGTCTAGGATATTGTTGGTCTTGGTGGTGGTGTGTATGGGTTGATCCAGCCGAGTGGAGGTTATGAATCCTGGACAGCGTTGGCCTAATGTGTTGGTACATGAGTAGCTATCCCAGTTAAGTGTGGGGTAGTGTCAGTCACACATCAGTAGTACCTATCTGAACCCTACTGTCCAGTACACCAAGAAATGAGGGCCGGTAACCGTGGGGTATGTTGTTGAATCCGTAGCATGTTACAATGTGTATAGCAGTTCTGGCCACAGTTAGTTGCACGTGGATCACCTCTGATGCATTGTGCTAAGTAACCAGCCAGGAGGTGTGTACAACATAGTGAAATATGGACACACCTCAGCCATGGGTGTTCCGGTCCAGGTTACATGACTGAAAGATGTGGTCTGCGAATAACCTGTCAGTGCAGGTGTGCTCTGCGGAGCCTAGAGGCAGATCCCAGTTACTGCAGAGATATTGAAGTGGTCCATTATAAGGAGTGCTGTGCCTGCGTTCGTCAGAGATGATGTCAAGCATTGAGTCACATGACCCTATGTTTTACTTGCCTGTTCCCATTCTGGTGGTGAATGTTATTGGAAACTGTGCAATACAGGCAGTATAGGAGCAGCAAGAGCCTTACATGTTATCTGTACTCCCAGGGCTGACAGGTGCAGGTCATCTGTGCCAAAGCATCGTGTTTTGTTGACCATGTCATTTAAAGTGGACAGATACCGGATGCCTGTGGAATGACAGCAGAAGCATAGGCAACTGTTGAAGTGAAACAGTCAGTTGTTGTACATTGGTATCTAGTCTGGATGAATGCAGAATGCTCCCCAGGGCTTGGCCGATACCTTCTGGGCTACAAGACCGGAGAGCTATTGCATGTCCCTGCACATGTAGTCTGGGAAGTTACATCTCAGGGCAGTCACACTAACATGGAGAATGACAGTCAAATTGTACCTGGTGAGGCGTGGCATGGGTGCATAGGTTATGTTGCAGAACCAGTTACCCAACAGCTAGATGTAAGTGACTATCGCCTTGTGTAGCCTGCTGAGTGGGACATCAGTGTGATCACCTACAGAGTCACCTATGACTGGTGTGTTGGGTATGTTATAACACCCTATTCGCTGTATTTGATGGGCACACATGAGTCTGTGGGCTATAAGTAATTGTTGTTGTGTTTGGTGATGGGGGCTGCCTCTGGTGTCTACACAGAGTATGGAGAAGTTCTGCAAATGTCGTACTCATGCTATGTGTGGCCTGTGGGGGTGGAGATCTTGTGAGACTATGTGATGAGTGGGGTGTGTTGCAAATGTTACACTTCCCCACATGAATGTCAGGTACAGTCTGGGTTGGTGAGAGCATTACCCCCAGCATGGCTACATATGTGCATCTCCCACAGGCTGTAGTGTCATATGTTGGGAGGTGTGCACTGACTGTATACATGAGACAATTGCTATATTGCCACATGTTCGCCATATTCATCATATAGACAGGCAATAGCACTGGTACGTGACAGTTGGACATGCCTGTATATTCAACCATGTCTCACAAGATATGTGAGTTACGTGTGTACAACAGCTGTTGTACTGTAAGCAAGCTGGAAATGTAAAGACAGACAGTGTACTTGTAAGAAATGAGTTGGAATGGGTGCTATAGTAATTAGTAGCTCATGAAGTGCTCACAAGTTCTGAACAAGTGCTGAGCATGAATATGCAATACAGATAGGGTGTTGCATAATACCAACCCACTGCAACCCAAAAGTGGAGACGACAGTCATAATTGGAGGCACTGCACTATTACCCTGCTGAGTATGGTCTGCAAGTCTATGAACCTTTATCAACGTAGATGTTAGCAGTACAGAAGTAGATGACAGTATGGATGATTTCACACTGTATAGCATACCTGTGACAGGTCATAGGACATCATCACCCATACCGTGTTCCAGCTACACTGCGTATACTAGATGTACCTTTGTATGTCACAGGAGTGTTCTACCAGTGGCCTGTTGACAGAATCAACACTACAAAAGATGTCAGAGTGACATGTGCATATCACACCAGTGACAGCTACAGTAAAACAGGGTTAATGTTTTGTACTCCCCCCCTCATTGTAGCCCATACCACACAGACAAATGGGAGGAATCTGTGTATGTAAGAATGTGAATGGCCATGACCTAGGAGCAATATCTATCTCAGTGTTGTGGACAACATACAGAATGGGCTTTGTGGGTGAGGTGTGTGATATATGTGCACAATCTGACAGCTGATAATAGCATTGTCACCGCTAGGCGAATAACCCTGTACCCATTAACTGCAACCTAGGCAGCGGTCAACATTATGGACACTGTGTAAGGGATGGTGCTGTGCAGTTCACCTCCCTGAGTTGGTGACATCTCCAGGCCTATTAGGTAGTCATATGAGGCACCCATGTCATGACAGGGTGCCATCCATGAACAAGGAGATCATTGGACAGGCATACTCAGCACTCGGGTGACCAATATCGGATCACATATCACCTTTAAGGGGTATTGGCCATGCGTGGATGGGCAAAACCAGCCTTCACAATCCTCACCTCCACTATGCAGCATGCTGGCTACCTTGCATAAAGACATGTGCTACACTGTGATGTTGGACATGCTACACGTACATATCCTGATCTGAAAGACATACATCATGGACAGCCACCGTCCTACTACAAGGATCACCACATGCTGGACAGATCCCTATGCCATACATGTTACATACTCCCTCCATACCATGCAACCCTGTCCATCAAAGCTGCACATGTCATCTCTGTCATACATGGTGTGATGACCACATGGCAGATGAATTATTAACTGTCTGGATCAGTAATGTGGCACTGATGCACCTCGCGGTGGCAAAATGGCTGTCGGATACAGCTAGGAAACCTTGCCCGTACATGCTATAGTTGATAACCATCCCTGCGAATGACATCCGGCTAGTCATTGTCCCATGTCTATCACATGTGAAACACAGGCGATCCGTGGCAGGATGTTGAACTGCTGTACAGTGCCATGTAGATGTATATGGCAAAACACATGCATGCAAAGGTTCAGTGCATATGTGTGCATTGTCACTGCCCATGTCCATTAAGGCAGTGTATGTGTTGATATGTGACATATACATAGCATCAAGGTCAACAGCATCACTGTGGACACATCCAGGCATGTGCTGATAGGTAAAAACACCAGTACAGGCAAACAGAGATGCCCACATCAAGACACCATTCACATGGAGTATGAACAATGTAATGAGGTAACACACATATATGGTGATGATATCCAATGCATAACGGGTGTTACATGTGTGACACAAACATGTCAGTCGTGTCAGTGTCATGATGATTTGCAAAGATAACTGTGCAGATGTACTAGATTTAAGACAAATGTATGTGCAGCTGTATCTCTGTACATCTCTGTGATACTGTGACCTGTCACCATCATTATGTCTTCCAGATAATGCTTCGTTCACGCCTGCCAGCATACAGCCACCAGGAGGATGATGTCCTCATCCCGTACCTCCATGAGAACTACGAGGTGTTGTTCAGCCATGTGCCACAGCATGCCTAGCAGCGTGATGACCTGGGGCAGGACCTTCGCAGGAGGGTTAATGATGTGGGTGGACATAACCGCACCTACCAGCAGGTGCGCAGACACTGCACGGACGTGATATGACATGTGAAACTGCGTGCCACTGCAATCACCAGGGAACAAGGAGGAACAGGTGGTGGGCCACCAACCCAGCCCCCACTCACACACACCGAGGAGCTACTGGCCAGCCTGGGGACGCCCTCAGAACAGCATCCACAAACACTAGCTGCCATCGTGGAGGTAGGTATCTCCCAACCAATGAGCCTGGAGTTGCTTGGTAAGTCACTACTGCACATATGACTATTATATCCCATTTAGTTGTATGTGTCACTGTACAATATGTAATGTAACATCATATGCAAGGTATGTTTACACACATGCTGCATACTACAGTATGCTACCCTGTGTATGCACACATGTGCATACTATATGCTATTGTACAGGCGAATGTGTTAACATGCACAGTGCACCCTGTGGCTGTCATACAGTCATAGATAATGTTCAAACTGCTGTGTCACCCCTATACAGGTACCTCTGGAGTGCCGCACAGACATCAGTCCATTGCAGGTGAGACTGTAATCAGTATCAGGCATGTTAATGCATATATCTATTCGCCATATGGCTAGTTAACACATGTACACATGGTGTATGGTCCAGTCACGATATACAGGTCGCATCTCCCATCATTCACACTGGCTACCCATGTGCAATATATACAAATGAAATGAAACACCGACATGAAACCACAGTATCTGTCATTGCTACATGTGTGGACAGCTGTGCATACAATGGTGGAGGTTCAATGTAGGCATATGTACTATACATTGGAACAACACATGTGTGGTATGCAAACAGTACCACACAGTGAGCTGGGATATGGGCAGCCCACTGGAGTCACCATTGTGTTATATGCCCCTGCAATGGGTGCACACATTGTGATGTGCCATCTGACATGTCCCAGACGTAGTGTTCTGGCTGCAATATTGTCACACTATCCCATAATACATACCCCACATACCAAACATACAACCCGTTGTCTGCATAGCCCTGTGGATGGTGACATATCTGACATCTATGGGTGTATGTCATATGGGACTACACAGACATGTGAGATAGATGGCCATCACAAACATTTGGCCAACACATGTTCACACATGGCCATGGAGGATGGCCAGAGACATGTAACCACACAGTAGATGTGATGTGTATACACCCTGTTGCACATTGTCCACACATGGTCCAACTATAGCCTTAGTTGACTGATTATACAGTTGATGTGGTACACTGGACATCCTAAAAGCCTGGAGGTGTCAAGTAAGTCGACCATATAAGATGTGTTGAACATCATGACTGTATCATAGCATGACAGTAGTCACCTGTACAGCTTCCGCAGACATTGACACCACATCAGGCCACAGATACCGTACATTTCCCTTGCTGCTGTAGGACATCACCGTCAGCCATGCACCTCGTGTGCGTGGTACATCAATGTCATGTGGGACATGGTGTATTGACAAGTCTGCCATGTGTGGACATGGCTGCTGGGCAGCTAAGACTCTGTAGTAATTGTGCAGGGGTGTCATCCGTAGGTCTTCCAGTGACCTGTCACATGACACAGCATGGTTTGGTGTGTATACACCTCAGCAACGTGGGTCACAATCCACAGTTATGTCATGTGTATGCACGCAGTTATGGCTATGCAATGTGTGCATATTACACACTGTATAGCAATATAGATGCCTCATGATGCCATGCAATGGCACAGTGTCTGTACTTCACACTGTATAGCAATGTAGATGCCTCACACTACCCTTCCATGCTCATGCACATTTGCTAAACGTGCATTCTATCTGTAGGGCATACAGACAACACTGCAATGTGATACTGATTACAACGCTGTACATGTGTCAGAACACCATTATGTCAGACATGTATGCATGTCAATGCACACATCAGCAGATTACATGTCAAGGTCACTTTAGCCATGTGTACTGTTAACCTGTGCTGGTCACATGGTGTATCACAGGGATGCATGCTTACTACCATGATTGTGTGAACTGCATGGCTACTGATATGACACCTGGTTGCTGTTGTGTGCAACCCATGGAGGCATGCTAACTACCACTATTAATGTCTGAGCTGCATGCCATCTGCTGTATCACATGCATGCTGCATGCCATCTGTCAAATCACATGCATGGTGTGTCTGTGTGTTTGTCTGTGTGTGCGTGTCTGTGTGTGTGTGTCTATTGTAATGTAGAGTCTTTCTTTGCATTCACAGGTGATGTAGGTGCGTTACCCTCCTGCGTTCCGTCTGATGTTAGTGTCCCCACAGATACTAGCAGTGATGAACATACGCATGAGGTACAGGCAGGGTTGTCAGGGGCTGAATCTGTGCCAATAGTTACCATCCCAGCTATGTCCCCCTCTTTCCCGCACACAGTTCTCATGCCAACACATACCCCATCACCAGTGGCCATAGAAGAAGGACAGTCAGTGTGTGTGTTAGCTTGGAACAGGGACGTGTGGTGGCTACAGAAGGTGTGTCTCCACACCATGGTGTCAGTGTAATGACTGCAGATGTGCCACACAGGCATGTGGCCAGTGCTGCTCGTAGGAGGACCTCTGGCAGACATGCACCTACAGGACAGAGTGCAGCAGCTGGTGTCACCAGACGCATGTTCCAGACTGTAATGGCGGCACAGGCATGTGCTGAACGGCAGAACAGAGAAGTGCAGAGGCTTCAGAGGGCTGCTATCCATACTCTAAATGACAACATCCAGGCATTGGCAAATGCTCAACAGCAGATTGCTGATGTTCTGGACAGGCGATTGGGTGACATGGTCAGAATCCTTGACCATGGCATGGCAATCCATGAGCGTGAGCTGTCTGTGCTGGAACATCTGGTAGGAGTGAGGCATAGGCCATGTGGATGTAGGCCAGCTACACCTCCTAGTGCAGGTCGACGTGAACGAGCCACCTCACATGCCCGCTCCCATAGTGCCAGTAGCAGTAGCAGTGTAGCTGGTGCTGCGCTGTCCACACCAGGACACAGCAGGCCACATGGATGTGGCCCTGGACATTCCCAGTGGGGACATGGTTCCAGCGGACATGTGTCATTGGACAGTAGCCAATCTGTACCTCCGCCTTGTAGTGCCCGTGCAATCCCTGGCAGACACAGGTCGCATGGCCGTGGCCGGACACAGTGAGCTGTACATCCTGGTCTGTACAATCTGGAGCTGTCAATAATACCCCTGTGTAGGCCTGGCAAAAGGCAGGACTGTGTGTAATCATACACGCACACAGCAAAAACATCTGTAGGGCACCGCAACACCCACATGCATAACGACCACACATGTCCAATCAGATCACCGGCCCTTACCCACACACATGATGTCATCCACTGGTGCAGCCTATGCCCCTGGCAAACATTATCACCCTGTGCATATGATGATGCCTGTGCCGCATCCCTGTTATCCACACCATCGGTGCAGGGACATGCTCAAATGGTCTGATGCACAGGGTGAACAGAATAGTGAGAGAAGTGTATATTACATTAGTTGTGTACTGTTGACACGCACCAGACATACCATGTAGTACAGGTTTATAATGCATTGTTATATGTTCACAGTATGTGTCTTGGTAACAACAGTAACAGCATGTTGGTAATGATGCCCTGGTTCCCTCCTTATGGTCTACTTGCATGTGCCAACAAGTAGCAGTGTTTGCAGTTTCCCATGTGTAAATGTGGAGTACTCACAGACATGTATGGCAATACCAGCATGCTGTACGTAGCCTCAGCCTGACTGTTAGAAAGGCTACCATACCACAGATGTCCACACATCTACTGATCCAGAAGCATGTGGGCTGTTTAATAGGCTACAGTGGCTAGAGATGTGACATAGGTTCATAGGTTCATAGGTTCATAGGTTCATAGGTTCATACTAGGCTATCTGCCCTAGGGCATTTATAAGCCTAGCCAGAGTGTGTTTGGCTTTCGCCACCCATTTTAAATTAATTTTGCTATTCCCTTTTTCGAGGTTAGTATACTGTGCCTCTGTCTAACAGTCACACAGAAGTGATACCCAGGGTAAACCTACGATCTCCCATCCACTCATCAAGATTCCTCTTGAAGAGAGTCAATGAGGGACTCTGTCTAACCTGGACTGGGATTTTATTCCAGAGTAAAGGGAGCCTCTGGGTTATGAATCTGTCCCTCCAGCATGTCCCATTTATTTCAGTGCTGAGGTTCAAGTCTCTCGAGCACGTAGCTCGATGGGATTTGGATTTTCTGAGGTGCAGCATGTCCATTAATTCCGGGTTGGACATGGCTTTATACGTCAGGCACAGATCGCCTCTGAGCAGGTGGTATGCCACTGAGTAGAGCTGGAGTTTCTTTAACCGGGCAGCATATGACATCTGTTTGAACCCTTTGATCCTCTTGGTGAGGTACTTTTGGGGTCTTTCCAGTTGCTGCAGGTGTCTGGTAAGGTACATTCCAAAAGGGGCATTGTACTCAATTATGGGCCTCATGAGGGATGCATAAAGAGGCACGATGACCTCCCCTGATCTAGATGTGAATCTCTTCATGATTAGGTGGGCTATATAAAATGTTTTTCTAACCACTTTGGCCACGTGGTTTTCAAATGAGAGACTGCTATCAACTTGGGTCCCCAGGTCCCTAATTACTTCTTCCGTACTTAACGGATTACCACCTATGTGGTAATTTGTGGGCACTTTGTTTTTGCCAAAGGGGATGACTATACCCTTTTTGGTGTTTAGCTTGAGGCCATGGCTCTGGCACCAGTTGTCTGTTTCTATGAGGCCCTTTTGTAGGATGCTTGTGTCGGCTGGAGAGTTGATTATGGTGCCTAGTTTGCAGTCATCTGTGAACTTGGCCAGCCACAGTCCTTCCATGTTGGCCTGTACCTCCAAGAAATATATATCGAACAAGAGAGGTCCCAGGACTGAGCCTTGTGGGACGCCACTTGTAACTGGTTTGGAGTCTGACATGGCTTCAGCAATTCTAACTATGTGGGTTCTGTCCTTGAGCCAGTTTGCAACCCATCTAGTGACATAGGGGTTTATATTTAAGCTGGTGAGCTTATCTATAATGCCCGAGTGGGGTATTGTATCGAAGGCTTTTGCGAGGTCCAAGTAGGCTGTGTGGACCACCTTCCCCTCGTCAATGGCCTTTGTGACTGTTTCAAAGAAATCAACCAGGTTTAAGAGGCAGGATATGCCCTTAACAAGCTGAACTGGGTAGGATCCAGTGTCTGTAGGTCCCCAATATCTTTATTTATGAGGTCCATGATGATCCTTTCCATAGCTTTGCAGACCAAGCTAGTCAGGCTTATGGGGCAATAGTTTCCAGGATCCATTGAGGCACCACCTTTGTGGAGAGGGACCACTGTTGCTGTACGCCACTCTTTGGGAACATATCCTGTAGTAAGGCTGAGATTGAACAGTAGTTTTATGTTTGGGTTTAGCAATTCTTGGAGTTCATGTAGGATGCAGCCCAGGACACAGTCTGGTCCCATTGATGCTGTGTTTTTTGCTTTGGAGAGGGCGGCTCTTATCAGAGCATCTGAGATGTCTTGGAGGGCAGCACTCTGCTGGGATAGATATTTGCCCTTTTGGTGGTGAGGGGGGCAAGAAGTTTGCGCTGAACCTGTCAGCTAGGATGTTGGCAATGTCTGTGGGTTCGGTGTATTTTTTGTCATTTTGGACTAATTCTGAGCATATCTGGGAATTCCCACCCAGGTTCCTAACATAACTAAAGAAAGTCTTGTGATTATCCTTAGTGTCCTGTGCAATTTTTCTCTCGAAGCTGGCCTTAGACAATTTTATGAGTGCCCGTAGTTTTTTGCTAATACTGATCAGAGATGCCTTCCCTTTTTCGGATTTTGCTCTATCATGTAGTAGCTTCCTCCTTCTATTGTATAGTTTGTTTATGGTTGGGGTCCACCAGACAGGATACCTGCCTTTGGAGGATTGGGTCTTGGTTTTATTTGGGATTGCATGATCCATTCATTCCTGAAGGTGTTCATAGAATGCGTTTATAAAGGATTCTGCGGTCTGGACCATATTTTCCACAGGCCCGGGGGCTTTGAAGGATTCCACCTTGGTTTTGAGGAGTGTGAAATTTGCTTTAGAGAAGTTTTCCACTGTGGTTTTCTGGGCAGGGGGTGGGGTCGGGATGTGAATATCCAGTGAAATTAGTTTATAGTCTGATCTTACTAGTGAGGGATACACTTCTGGTCTGGAGCATAGAGCCCCCATGTTGGTGATGATCAGGCCCAGTATGTTTTCCCCTCTTGTGGGAATGGTAACAAGTTGTTCCATAGCATTTGAGTTTATAAATTCTAGGAACCTTTGGGCTAGGGTGTCCATACCAGGTCACATCATAGGTATGTTGACATGGTGTGGAGGGTTTACACAGCGGTCTGGCAGATGGTAACGTTAGAGGCCACTTGATAGCATGAGGCCTCACTGTGTAGCAGTAATACCCTGTCACATTACAGGATGAGAACACACACAGACATACACAGAAACACACAGTAACATGCCCATACTCACGGGGTCAACAACACTATAACACACTTGATAGTGTTGAGGTGAGGACCCCTGCCTATGTGGTAATCACCCTCACAGTACTGCACACCCACACGACACAGAGAATGAACATGTACAGGTAGCCAGTAAGGCTGAGACCAATGGCATCAACAGGGTAGTAGACTGCATCACCATGAGGGGTTAGAGATCATGTCTGTTCTGTATGGTAGCATACACCCTCACTCCATGCACCAGACAGCCATACATACATACACACACACACACACACACACACACACACACACACACACACACACACACACACACACACACACACACACACACTGGGGAGTCCACAAATGTTATTCACATATAGATAGCTGACATGTGTGTGATACACACTCCACCCTTGCCTACGTCATGCTTTCCACACTGCAGTACGTACAGATCTCTACAACAGTGTACAGGGGTGTGTAACTATTGGGATGTATTCCCCACCATATGTGGCATATATGGTCACACAAGCAAACACACATGGCAGTACTGTGAATGATACACCTGCTATATGATGATACGTCTGACAGACATGCAGCAGTATTGGCCGCATTATGTGTACCAATGCTACCTTCGGCAATTCTGCTGCTATATGCACGCAGGAGGATGTAAGTGTTACAGGTGTCATGTGACTTACAGTCAGTAACACCCAACCGCTGTGTAGGTTTTATGTCTTCACCGTCAAGTAACAGTAACATAGCGTACTGTTTGCACATGTAATGGTAGGATGGCTTGTGACACACCTGTGAGCCGTCCCCAGCAAACATCCATCTGCAAAGGTGGATCACCACTTTATGTACACACATCCATCCATACCTGATGTACATCCTACCGTACTGTCAGTATTTCACCATATACAGGTGTCAATGATGGGGCTGCATTGCAACTACATGTTGTAGTAGGCACAAATGAATTACATACATCAGCTACTGCACATGCATGGTAGCTGCATGAACACCACTACATGTGCATGTGTGTTGGTCCTATATGCCTGTCATGTAGCCATGTTTGTATGCATTGCAGTTGTTGGACATGTGTGATGACATACATAACACATGGACTGTTGTATGATATGATGGGTGTCATAGGTAACTAGCACAGAGAGAATGTTTCCTCAGTCAACATTGCTACCTCATGTACTGTTAGCATTCAACAGCCATGGACCTACCTTCCATGTGCATGCGTGTGATTGCTGTAGCCACTTGTCTGCATGGAGGACAGCAAAAGCTATGCTATGTACATATGTGTTTTTTTTTGTGTGTGTGTGTGTGTGTGTGTGTGTGTGTGTGTGTGTGTGTGTGTGTGGTCCATGCACATATCCACTGCGATTACATGTATGTTATATCCAAACATGTGTGTTCTTTGGTGTACAGCGACAGTCATCTGTCATAGCTGTGTAAGACCCAGGGCCCCTGTTATGTGTAGAGCCAACCTGGTTATGTACAGTGGTATCATTGCATTGCATAACACAACACATGATGGAACCCTGTCAGTACATGTGTAGTCTGCATAGTTGCTGTAGACCTATGTACAGTCCACTGGTCATGAGTCACATGGTGTTGTGGTAATGTATGGATGTGTGTTGCTGGTCCAAGGACATGGTGATGTCTGAGGGCTACATAGTAGAATGCGGCATTTACCTCTGTGATCTGCACCTGAGACATCTGTGATGGCTCTTGAGTGTGTACTGGTCAGTACATGTGAGTGGCCTTCATGTACATGGGGACAGGAACACCATACTGTGCCCTTCCGTGTTTAGAATCCATGTGCATGCAAGACAGCCCTTTGCTACTGCTAAGTGTGTGAGCATGCCCAGTATGCCGTTGTGTAGATGGACAAACAGTACATTCCAAACTGTGCCCTTCCATGTTTAGAATCCATGTGCATGCAAGACAGCCCTTTGCAACTGCTAAGTGTGTGAGCATGCCCAGTACGCCATTGTGTAGATGGACACACTGTACATTCCAAACGGACGTGTGATACTATGTGTGTGAGCATGCCCAGTGACACCTTGTGTCGGTGATGTGCCTCTTTGTATGGGCATGGCCATTGACATCCTGTATAGCGATGGTGGTCATCCAGGCAACAGATGTCCATACCCCACGTCAGGATGGATGCCTACATTGAACACACTGGTTGACTGTCTTGAAGGGTGTACTGTCTGTGGCACATCTCGTATTTATGTAGTGTTGTAATAGTGCTCCGTAGATAGGCAGTTGTCCCGCTCACACCACTGCCGTGTGTTTGTCTACGTCTACCTTGGGACAGTAATATGCTTTTAGACTGCTCACTCTCTATGCATTCCCTATCGGCATCTTTGCCTTTGCGGATGATGTCATCCACCTAGAGGTATGCCTCTGGGAGTGCTGTGTTCCAGTAATCTTGGTAGTGCATTCTGTAACTGCGTAATACTATAGTGTGATAAGGTAGTTAGGTGTATGTTTGACTCCCAGCCCTGCCAAGTGTGTGTGTGTGTTTGTGTGTGTGTGTTTCCAGCTGCCTGGGGACAGAGTAATGCTTTTAGATGGCTCACTCCACATACATTCCCTATCGGCGTCTTTGCCTTTGCGGATGATGCCATCTACCTAGAAGTATGCCTCTGGGAGTGCTGTGTTCTAGTAATCTCGGTAGGGAGTTCTGTAACTGTGTAATGCTGTAGTGTGATAAGGTAGTTAGGTGTATGTTTGACTCCCAGCCCTGCTGTGTGTGTGTGTGTGTGTTTCCAGCTGCTTGGGGACAGAGTAATGCTTTTAGACGGCTCACTCCACATACATTCCCTATCGGTGTCTTTGCCTTTGCGGATGATGTCATCCACCTATAAGTATGCCTCTGGGAGTGCTGTGTACCAGTAATCTCGATAGCATGTTCTGTAACTGTGTAAAGCTGTGGTGTGATAAGGTAGTTAGGTGTATGTTCGACTCCCAGCCCTGCCAAGTGTGTGTGTGTGTGTGTGTGTGTGTGTGTGTGTGTGTGTGTGTGTGTGTGTGTGTATTTCCGGCTGCCTGGGGACAGAGTAATGCTTTTAGACTTCTCACTCCACATACATTCCCTATCGGCGTCTTTACCTTTGCGGATGATGTCATCCACCTAGAAATATGCCTCTGGGAGTGCTGTGTACCAGTAATCTCGATAGAGCATTCTGTAACTGGATAATGCTGTAGTGTGATAAGGTAGTTAGGTGTATGTTCGACTCCCAGCCCTGCCCAGTGTGTGTGTTTCCGGCTTCCTGGAGACAGAGTAATGCTTTTAGACGTCTCACTCCACATACATTCCCTATCGGCGTCTTTGCCTTTGTGGATGATGTCATCCACCTAGAAATATACCTCTGGGAGTGCTGTGTACCAGTAATCTCGATAGCGCATTCTGTAACTGCGTAATGCTGTAGTGTGATAAGATAGTTAGGTGTATGTTTGACTCCCAGCCCTGCCAAGTGTGTGTGTGTTTCCAGCTGCCTGTGGACAGAGTAATGCTTTTAGACGGCTCACTCCACATACATTCCCTATCGGTGTCTTTGCCTTTGCGGATGATGTCATCCACCTAGAAGTATGCCTCTGGGAGTGCTGTGTTCCAGTAATCTCGATAGTGCGTTCTGTTACTGCATAATGCTGTAGTGTGGTAGACTAGACAGGTAGGTACTCGATTCCAAGGCATGGCAGGTGTGTGTGTTTGGCAGTTATACTGTATGTGTTGGTATCTGTGGGTGGCTAGCTGCAGGATGTGTTCAGTGTGTTTTGTTGCTGACCTATATAGTGTCCACAGCCCGCATATTCTGCCAAGACACTGGGTTGTCAACACATACATTCGCCAATAGGTCTGGTGTGTAACTGTCAGCAGCCCTACTCTTACCCTTGATACGGTCTGACCGGTGTGACGCAACATCACACACGTGCCTTGATAGTAACAACACTACATGATGCAGGTGGCACATGTAGTTTCCTTTTCATTCCTGTCTAATGCATTGCTGTCATGTGGTCCGCTGTAGTGATATAAATGCCATATCTACATATGTGTGTACATGTATATGTGTGTATGTATATATGTATGTATATATATATATATATATATATATATATATATATATATATATATATATATATATGTCCATGTATATATGTATACAAATAATATATATGATATATGTAGATGTAGAGGTGGACGTAGATGTGAACATATATATCTGGGGACAGCAGCACTATTGAATGTTTGTGCTGGATTATCTGTACGTGATAACCTGTGATCTATGTATACCTGCCATGGCGTGGTGGTAATGCACATCGTCTGTAGTGTGCAGGGCCATGGGTTGTAGTCGTGTAGACACCGGTTATTTTGTTTCTGGGAAGACCATGGGACATCGAATATGGTGATAGTAAGGCATCTGTTGCCAGTTGTGTATGGATCTGAGCGACACTGAGCAGTGGTTATTAATTTGGAGGTTTGGTATGGGTCATATAACTATTCATTAGAAGACTATACTATGCAGATGCGGTTGACTATAGTGGATCACATTTATCACCAGGGTGTGCTGCTGGTCCCTGGAGTGTATGTGTGTAGTCAGCCGGGTGCAGGTCTTGAATATAGTTGACAGCATGGGAGGGGGGGTCAGGCATACTGTACGTACATTGCAGTACTGTGCCTCAGGAGTGCTCCTGCCTTAGCACACCTAAGCTAGGGGTGTGTCTATACCTACCTGGTGACATTGGGAGGGATGACAGCAGTGGTGGGGTAGTCAGGGTGTACAGGCTGCACAAACAGGTGTTGATCAGCACAATCAGCAGATGACACTGCCAGCCCGTACATGAACAGTACGTTAATGTGAGCAAGCAGCATACACACAGGTTTTGTCCGCACTCTACACCACCAGTGTATACCTGCAGGGACATTTCATGACACAGTCCAACAAAATGACACAGGCTGCAGCAGGCAACATATACCAACATGTGCAGGAGGCTGGGGCAGTGAGGATGTGTATGCTGCCGAACAACCCTTACTGGGGTGACATAAGACTTTATAGACCAAGGGTGATTTACCAGGGGCTACATGGGCTGGGGATGTTGGAGCACTATGGGGTGGACAGAGACCTCCTACAGCAGCTTGTTGACCTGTGCCTGCCACACCTGACACATCAAACAGGCCGAGGGAAACACATCACAGTGGATACCATGGTATGTGTTGGCCTAGGTATACTAGCCACAGGTACCTCACACAGCACAACTGGGGATATCATGGGTATCTCACAGGCATCTGCATCCAGATTATTGCACCAGTTCACAGACACCATGTCAACACATGCTAGTGAGCACGTACATGTCCTCAACACACGTGATTAGTAGACCAGCAATATGCATCTGTTCAACCACATGGATGACTACCCTGGGGTACTGGGTGCTATAGCCTGCACACACATACACATCATAGCACCACCTGGTGAGCGGGGTAGGGCCTACAGTCACTGCAGGGGCATACCCTCCAACAGCTAAGCCATATGCGATGGCCAGGGCATGAGATTGAATGTGTGTGCTGTCTGCCCTGGAAGCTATGATGTGTCCGATATATGGCTTCTGACACAGCTGTAGCACACCATTGCCAATATGGACATCCCCTACAGTCTCCTAGTGGGGGATGCTGGGTAAACACTGGTGTCGTGGCTGATGACACCCATCAGCAATGCACACACACCTGAACACTCACACCATACTGAGGCAGATGCACAGGCAAGACATATACTTGTGCATGTGTTTGGGATGCTCAGTTCACAGTTCTGGTATCCGGACACATCCGTTGGAGCTCTGCAGTATTCACAAGCTACATGCATACAAGTTGTTATGGTATTTGCTATGCTACACAATCTTATCCTGCAGTAACAGTTGCAGCAGGAACAGCATGGGGCAGGGCCACACAGCCCAACACCACTGCCAAGGCCTGTACAGGCACAGTGTGACTTGGTGAAGGAACTACCTGAGCAGGGCACAGTCGGCGAAAGCCAGTGCATAGTATGACCTGCCCTTGGTAAAGAGGCAACACAAGGCATATGCACTGACACAGTAGGTACCCACGGATTTCCCCTCTCTGACCAGCACACAGTACAATGGATGCCAAACATGACAGTACCTGTGCTCGGCCATGTATAGGAGGTGCACTGTGTGCATCTGACATAGGCAGCACTCCAGCACCATCCTCAAGTCTGGAACACACTCAGGGTATGTCTATTGACCTAACAAGTGGCAGTTGTATTAGAATGTGTAGTTACCTATTGCAATGGTATGTATGTGAGCATACAAGTGACTGTGGTGGCCAAATGTTAGGGCAGCAGACAGTACACATCCATAGTGGCACCATGACCTCTGTAGCACATACGGGAGGGGTCACAATGGTAGCCTGTAGTACACAGGGTGTCCTAACCCACTGCAGATTATGCGCTGACCATCATGTGTGTCTGTACAGCACACACACATTCCATGCAGCTGGACAGATGTGGACCAATACAGACAAATGATATGCGATGGCCTATGGATATGCCCAATGAATGACCCCAACCCCCTAAGACACACACAAACAACAGCAGGCCAGACAGTTTGATGTAGGTTGTGTAAGCTAGGATGTCCAACACCACTGTGCTGGTAATTAAAGCTGGGAACTGATGTACCCTGGTATCCCTCCAACAAGCAATTTAGGTAGGTCCACACACTGACATGGAGTACCCGGCATACCAGTACAGTAGCGGCAGATGTGTACAACTGTTGGCTGTGCCCCCCATCAAACCTACACATGTGAGAGTCATGTGTGCCACCCAGGGTGCTGTGTAGGACTGTGGTTGTGGTTGGATGTCCCCCCACGCTATGCAGACATGTAGCAACTGTCAATGCCACATGACCATTAGCTACCCTGCAGACACAGCATGACACCTATCTGTGTAGAACGGAGGGGTCAGCAACACAGTACTAACTATCTGGACATGTGACACATGCAATACAGTTGACCATACTTGGCATGCTCACACAAATGACGGTATGACGGTAATGTTGGTCGACAACATGCGTAACAGTCATATTGGGCATGCTCACACACTGAAACACAGGACAGCCAGGCATGCATACACCAGTGGTCCGGACATATCTGCCAGTACATTGCTATACTGTTGGATGTCTGCGCTGTATGGTGTGTGTGTGGTCTATTGTCTGTACATATGCCATGGTCTATTGTTAATTCACATGAGCTATGTGCACAGGGTACTTCTACCATCACACGTATAGGGCGGTTCTTTGTTTGCGGACAGGCCGACGCCTTTGGATACAGACTGGATAAGGCACATTCCAGCAGGTGGGAGCAGTTGTGCGTGGGTTTGCACAGTGTTAAGCACTGCTGATCTCTGGTCACAGCACCTTATACATGTTTAGACTCCACATTTCTTTGTCAGTGCACTACTGGCATACTGGTAGACAAACACGCTTACAGCCACTCGCTTACCGACATTTCCGCTTACATTTGTCACTCACGCTGGATGTGTGCGATCCCTTGTGATGCGTATTACATCGGACTACATGACTACAGTATTGGGTATGTGTAACCATTTTGCGATGGCAGGCGTTCGACTGTATGGACTCGGCGGCCTGTCCAGTGATGTAATCATATTATATGCATGTTCCTCATACGATCTGCTCCCATCTGCCTGATACATGGGAACCGATACTCTGCAATGCTGACATGTGACTTGAGTTTGTTAATGCAGCTGTCCGCCGAGTCATGCTACCGCATACCTACTGCACGTTGTCCACCTTTCAGATTGTACGACGGGAGACTATAGGAGTGACACCTTTCCCACTTTGCATGGGACAGTCCCTCATCACGCATATCTCATGTGACAATACCAGAATTCTCCACCAATCGGGGACACATTTTTACAGAATCAGGCACAGGTCAAGAAAAATCAGGGACAGTTTTACAAAAGTAGTGCTATTAACTTGAAACATTGACAGAATCAGAGCATATGACTTAATACACATATTCTGAAGTAACAGTTGTTTATAACTCTTACTTATTGTCATTAGTCAGTAAGTGTAATTCACCACCTTTCCTTCAACAGCCACTAACTTTAGGAGGAATCAAGAGGGACAGAGTTAAACTTTCAGTCAGGGACGTACCTGACATTCAGGGACAGTTGAGTGGTATGGACAATACTCTAGCCATTGCAACTGTCCTGATTAGGGGACATTCTCATGTTGTACATGTCTGTAGTGGTTGCATGTTACAGGTCTTGTATACCTGACATGTCGATATGTCATATGTAGTAGCATAAGCAACTTTACTGCTGCTAGACTATGCTTTGATTTGTTCCAATATGTATATTTCTGTACTATGCATGGCTGTAGGTATGTTCTGCCCTGGTACATCTGACATTTTTACAGAGTAGGTTCCACTTTGGCCATTCAGAATGGTGGCGGCCCTATAGACCCTATATGTAGAGCTATCACATGTGTCAAGGCAGCACATACCCACAGCCAGTAGTAAACGGACGACTTCCACGGTTTGCATACGTTAAGGTTATTCATGTAGCATTATAATTTATAATACTGTTTCCAATTACATGTAGCTGTTACTGATACAATAAATTGATGTCTGACACCATTACACACACTATATAGCCTCTATTCCCGAACTCACAGGCCATGTGCCATAACTTTCATTTTGCAGGACACAACTGCCCAGACGGGTGTGTCCCTCGCAGGCATACGGGTGTTGAACCTCTTCTATTATGCTATCATCTACCTAAGGTGGTCAGCAAATTATGCACTTTCCGTCAGTAGGAGAACTCACATACCAATGGGTGTGAATGAACACTGTATCAGGGACAATGCATAACACCCTGTGGGACACATTTAGACAATTGGTTCTATTAACCAGACACATTCACAGTCACAGAGCATATGTATTCATTCACGTTTGTCGAGGTACATGCTGTTTATGACTCATACATGTTGTCATCTGTCATTACCTGTATTCTGCCACCTGTTCACCTAATATCACTAGTTCTGGAAGTGTTTAGTTGGACTTTGTTACAAGCTGATACATAACTATGGACGTCCATGCTAATCGGGTACATGGCACTGATTTGGTCTCTATGTATTCCCCCGATGGTTTACAGACTATCCGGTAGATGTGCTCTTCAGGTTTGGGAGGTGTAGGCATATGCTATGCCCACATAGGAATATTAATGACTTCCACTGGGTGGGCAGCGGGCCTACTACATCTCTGCCAACCAGCACCTGCACACTTAAGCCCATTAATGCATACCCATGGTCCACCTACCTGGCACCCCTCTACAGCAGTTGTGATGAATACTTACTGCGAGCGCAGCTGGGGTATGAGCACACCCCTACACATTGCCCACTCTCCCTGTCTTGGGACACATGTCGTATGTTTTGTCAACCCATGTATTATCACACTTGCACAACCTACTGTTCCATGTACACCTACATCCTGCTGGTATTAATGTCAGCAGATTCACATGTACCCTGAATTTTTGGGGTCCTGCAAGGGACACCGTTATCCATGTTTAAAGTGTAAACCTTACAGAACTCACCCACTGGTACTTTCCTACCGGTGTTTTGGATAGCGGCAGTGTATTGATCTGTATTGCCTGTCTGTATGTCTGTCCGGCCTAGCTGGGCGATGTGGGGGGTATGATGTTTATTTATTGGACCTCACAGTCACATATGCCCAGGCTGTAAATTTGTTACCCCTAATTGCTGTGAAGTAACCTATTTATGTACATGTGTATATCTACACTGACATATATATTTTATTTTGTGTGTATGTGTATATATCAGTACCTGTTGTTTGTGTATTTATATCTATCTATATATATCCGTAGTATATCCTTCTGTGTGTGTATATATATATATATATATATATATATATATATATATATATATATATATATATATATATAGATATATATATATATATACATCTGTGTGTCCGTTAACCTATACATTTCCCGGACATGGACACTTACACATGTGTATTGGGTTTTATCTCTGCTTCAACAGCATACTATTGCCATAGTCATTATTACACCAACAGTTCACTCCGGTGAACTTGTGCTCAGTATATTGCACGTTATACAGCGGACAGATGTCGCACGTTTTTCATGTCTGGGGTGCCGCTGCTAACTGGGATGTGATACAGTGTCATTCGACCTATTACTCATATGCGCAGCCTATTATTCCTGCTACTGTGTTTGTTTCTGTGCACATTCATATTATTACTGTTGATAGGATGTGTGTTTGTGTTACTGTGACTGTACATCAACATATTGTTGTCTTCATGTAGTTGTGTCTTTCTGCTTTTCCCAGTTTGGGTTTGTCACAGCAGAACTCCGTTCTGCTCATGGGTGGCGTATAGGTTTTACGTGCTGGGCTGCCAGCCCTGATGCACAACGTCCGACAATGATATGCCCATTTACACATGTCTCTACGCAAACGACGCTCTATCTGGGAATCACACCTACGTACTAGCTGACCTCCACGGGCCGCTCCATTGCACCCGGCGCAACATACCCTAGCACTCCTGTGTCCATAATCGCATATCCATAGTTTCTCCTGCACACCCGTGTTGAGTTTCCATGCATAACAGCCATTACACATTGCCCTCTCATGAGCGTTGGGGCCCTACACATATTTTGTACTGCCTCGTGTATTCACAGGCTCACCATCCATTCATATTTGCACATACGTGCCTTTCCTGGTGTTATGGATTACGAACGATTTGCGGGTTATAAGTGTAGGTGGTCGCAACATGTACTACATTCCGTCTGTTTACAATGTTGACGTAGCACTTCAGCGATGTTATGGCCACTGGTATAACCTTGCCCCTGGTGTGAAGAGTGGTGCTCTACTCACACTTGTGCAGCTTTATGTGACATATGCTGCGAGCACTTCATAATTCCTTACTTGCTCTGGATTCCCTTCACAACCCTTATGTTTGCTTTCGTCTTTCGGCGTTCCTTACATATCTATATATATATATATATATATATATATATATATATATATATATATATATACATATATGTGTATATATATATATCTGTATATATATATATATATATATATATATATATATATATATATATATATATATATATATATATATATATATATATATATATATATATATATATATATATATATATATATATATATATATATATATATATATATATATATATATATATATATATATATATATATTTATTTATATATATATATATATATATATATTTATATATATGTGTATATATAGATAAATATGTAGATATATAATTGCATATTTCTGTTATGTCTGTGGATATTTATCTATACACACATCTATCTATCTATATATATAAAAGTTACAGCTGTACAAGACAACATACATTTGCTATGCTAATAGCTGCAAACACCCGTGCAGGCGCACTTGCATCTACTTATTTTGAGTTACATATGTTTACAGGCACTTCTTTGGGATTATATGTGCCTTATTCCTTATGAAAGTACCACTTTGATGGAATCCGGTTAATGGACTCATGCGAACACGGTCACCTTTACATGTATAAATGTTGGCTTTACAGCACAGAGGCATTCATTACACAATTAATATGTGCTACAGTCATACTTGAACCGGGAATGCCTTTACGTTGGGCGGATGCTGTAACCACTACACTATTGGTGTTCTGGCTCATTTATATGTATACCCATGGTTCATAGCTACTCTGACATACGCCTCACCGCTTCCTTTACACAGCAGGCATCCATTCTTCTGCTGGGAAAACTGCAGTACTACAATTAGGACATTCCCTGTTTCCTACTGCTCTGGACCCGTGCTGCAAGTCTACTCACTTCAAGGATATTCAGAACTCCTACGCTTATAGTCCTCGCACATACACGTGTTTGATTGTCAAGGTGTTCATGTGCTGGTCCGGTTTAAGGCTCGGCTGACTGGTGACTAGAACTGCACTGGTGCTGTTCAAAGATCAGACATAGCACATGGACAGAGTTAGTCTAGATTTTAACATTCTACCTGTGTGACCACATTATTGGGTTGGTGCTACATAATTTAGGGCTGGGAGTAGTTCCACTACATAATGCAGGTTGGGGGGTGGTTTCCACGTGTTTCCCTTCCCATTTGACTATTTCATTCATTTGTAGATACAATAAATATTATTCTGGACATCTGTTATAAATTCACTACAGGTATGCAATAGTCCTGTCAGCAGATATGACAGTTGGTTGGTGTACTTATGTGTATGGACCTCTGTGATACTCGAGTACTTGTTTATACAAGGACAAGGCTATGACAGCTCAGGGACAATCATGGACACTTCTACCATATTAGTACTATTAACTTGGAATGTGTTGACAGATTCGTAATACTACTAATTTTCTGCAGTTAAATGCATCTATTACTCTTCATTGTTGTAAGTAGTCATTCTCATTCAACACCTTTCCCCCAAAGGTCACTGGCTTTGTGAGTGGTTAAGAGGCTGGCCAGTTATTGTGCGAATGCTCTGACCATTGGTAGCATTGACATTGTCATATGTACAGGTTGGGATGTATTCTGGGGACTAGGGTTGCCACCTTTTCAAATGGCCAAGATAGGACATTTTCGGAACACACATCAGATTTTACAAGCCGACACATACCCACGGTCAGTACAAAGGATAGAACTTTACTTATTTGCCTACATAAAAACCTATTGTTGTAGCGGTTTAGTTGCTTATTCTGTTTCTTGTAACATTTAGGTATTTTAGATACTGAAATAATTATTTTCTGCAACTATTACATAACATATGGGACATAATTATGTCCTACAATCCCAGGACATTTGCCATTTGTAATGTATTTTGTCAGGACACAACTGTCCAAAGAGGGACTGTCCCTCGCAAAGTGGGACAGATGATAACCCTACTGCGGACACCAGATTGTTTGGGCCAACACATAGCCACGGTCAGTGCAGGTTTAGAACATTAATTTGTTTCCTAGCTGTGAGCCTTATAGCTTTTTGTTCATCCAGTAACAGGGAAAACTTTTAAATTTTATGTTTCAGCTACTTGTCACACAACACATATAGTGTATTTGGCTACCTGTGTGTTATGCAAATCTTTTTATGTAGGCAAAACCACTCATAGGTTGAAAGAGAGGATTACAGAGCATAAGTCTGAAATTAGAAGATGTGTCGAAACAAATGCTTTATATAAGCATATGTTAGATTGTGGACAAGATCATGTTTTTAAATTCAGGGTTATTGACATTGTTTTCCCCTCCCCAAGAGGTGGTGATATAAATAACTTCTTAGAAATTAAAGAATATGAGTGGATTTTAAGGTTTGCTGGTGACCGTTCTCCTGGCTTGAACAGTATGCTGAGCCTTAAACCAATTTTGGTTAAGCTCAGTAGATTGAATTTATAATTATGTATATTGTTTCTACAATATGAATTTTATAATATGAATTTTATGTGTAACTTTGATTATTAATCATATTAGCAAGCTGAATTTTAAATTATTTAAATTTTTGTTATGTACTATAGAATCATTGCTATCTGTGTTGTTTTACCTTTGCCTTATTGAGTGATACTTATGGTCATGTGATTTTTGGGCTGCTAACCACATGACTACTTTGGGCCTGTATATAAGATGAAAGAAATTTTATAAGTTTGTAGTATTGAAGAAGGATTATGTCTGAAAGCTCTGCTGTGTTTTGTCATTAAAGTGGTTTTTCCTTTTGGATTGTCTGCTTGCAGTACTTTGGCACTTTTGATATTAGCCTTATAGCTTTGGCACTTTTGTTGTTTGCCTGTTTCTTCTACAAATTACGTTTATTCTATCCTGTCGTGACCGCTTTAGGCAACTGTTACATGCAGTATGGTACATAGTTATTTCCTACAATCACAGGACATTTGGCATTCTATCATTGTTGGTCAGGTCACACCTACACACGCATTACTTGTCCCTCACACAGTGGATTAAGGGGTATCCTGTTTACGTCAGTGCCTTCATCACCCATATACCATGTGCCACTATGCGAATGTGTGCAATATTCCCTACCGTGCATTTGTGTTTGCTTCTTCATTTTATGTTCACAGGAACTGCCTTGCATGCTTTGCATATGTTTCAGTATCCACGGACACTGACAGATGTGATTACTATTGCTTGCAAATTGTTATATGCAAGCATTTTAGGTTGCACGTCGACAGCTGACATTTCCACGCCTCCATGCAGCACTTCGACACGCCCTATGCACTTGTGCTCCTTTCCTATGCACGTGGCTGTGGCGGCAGTGCGCCTTCATTAATATGAATTTGGCACTACTGTGCCATCTTCACGCCGCACGGTTGGTGCAAGCTTCATGAATCCTGGGGTTTGTTTTTTAGGGGGAGGCATGTTCAGACGTTAAGGCAGTGCATTTGGAATTGTGCTAAAACATGTCATCGTTGTTTCAGGATAGTTTGTTTTTATAAGTGGAAATCTGTGTATTTTATTTTTAATGCTGTCTTCAATAAGTTTAAAATATACTGCTTTGAGTATAGTATGAACATGGCTGCACTGCTGTTGGGCCTGTTCTTTATTTCATCATTGTGCTGGGTAAATTAGTGCTATAGGTCGAGTCTATGGGGTCTTCAGATTTCTTGCTGCCAAGAGGGTGAGAGCTATGGCTACCAGCTGTGTTAATGTCAAGTTTTCAATGGCCAAAATCTCCCCTATTATATCATTAACTATTCTACCTTTTTAAATGGTTTGTAATGTTAATTCCCTTCTGCTCCATTCCTCAGGTCTTCAGTGAATTGCTGTCATAGAACTACTTTATAGGTTCATCGGTGTGTACTAGGCTAATGGCCCTGGAGCCTTTACAAGCCTAGCCCATAGAAATGCCCTGGCATTGTGCCACCTGACATTAGTTCCCAGTGCCTCTATCAAGTAGAGCCACTGGAGTGATCCTTGGGGTGAAATTTCTATTCCCCATTCACTCATCAAGATTTCTCTTGAAGAGGGCCAGTGAGGTGCTCTGCTTGACATGTATGGGAAATCTATTCCAGAGCATGGGCAGTCTCTGGGTTATGAACCTGTCCCTCCAGCATGTTCTGTTGATTGTGGTAATGAGGTTGAGGTCTCTGGAGCATGTGGTGCGAGGGATTGGGATTTCTTTAGATGTAGCATTTCTAACAGAGCTGGGTCTGACATGGCTTTGTAAGTCAAGCAGAGATCGCCTCTTAGTAGAAGATATGAGACAGAGAATAGCTGGAGGTTTTTGAGTCTGTTCATGCAGGACATGTGTTTAAGGCCTAGGATCCTCTTTGTGAGGTACTTTTGTGGCCTTTCCAGCTGTTGCATGTGTCTAGTGAGGTACATGCCAAATGGGACATTATACTCAATGATTGGCCCAATGAGGGAAGAGTAGAGAGAGAGAGATGGTGACCTCTTTCTTCCTGGATGCAAAACCCTTCGTCATAAGATGTACCACATAGAAGGACTTTCTGACCACAGTGGCAATGTGGTGGTCGAAGGAAAGGTTGCTGTCAACCTGTGTCCACAGATCTCTTATAATGCCTTCAGTGTTCAATGGGCTCCCATTGAGGTGGTAATTAGTGGGAACTGCATTTTTCCCAAAGCGGATGACGATGCATTCTTTTGGCATTAAGCTTAAGGCCATGGTTTTGACACCAGTCATTGGTCTCAGTGAGGCCTTTCTGTAGGATGCCTACATCACTTGGGGAGTTAATAATGGCTCCCAGCTTGCAGTCATCTGTGAACTTGGTCAGCCAGAGTCCCTCTGTGTTGGCCTGGACTTCTGAGAAGTAGATGTCAAACAGGAGAGGACCCAGGACTGATACCTGTGGGACTCCACTTGTGACTGGTCGGCAGTCTGACTTGGAGTCCGCTACTTTCACACTGTGGGTTTTACCTGTGAGCCCATTTGCAACCCACCTAGTGATATATGGGTTGATGCCTGGTTTGGTGAGTTTATCAATAATTCCTGAGTGGAGAATGGCCTTGTCCAGATCGAGGTACTCTGTATGAACTGCCTTACTCTCATCCACAGCTCTGGTGACTGATTCAAAGAAGCCAACCAGGTTGAGCAGGCATGATCTACCTTTCACAAAACCAAATTGAGTGGGATCTAGAGTTTCGAGATTCCCTATATCCTTGTTAATTAGGTCCATGATGATGCGCTCCATAGTCTTACATATCAGACTCATCAGCCTAATGGGGGGATAATTCCTGGGATCTGTAGTCACTCCCCCTTTATGGAGAGGGTTGACTGTAGCAGTGCATCATTCGGTAGGGACAAAGCATGAGGTGAGGCTGTGATTGAACAGTGCACACAGATGTGGTGCCAGTTCACTTTGTAGTTCTTGTAGAACACATCCAGGAATATTGTCAGATCCTATGGAAGCTGTATTCTTGGTCTTGGACAATGCAGCTTTAACCTGTGCTGCAGTAATGCTGGGTGCCTTGCATTCCTCCAGTATTGTGATTGGTCCTTTGGGGGGAGAGAGCGGTAAAGTTGGCACTGAATCTGTCAGCCAGTATGTTGGCAAGATCTGTTGGCTCAGTATAGGAGGTACCATTGTGCAGTAACTCAGAGCAAACCTAGGTATTGTAATGGACATTCTTGATATAACTATAGAATGCTTTGTGGTTGTTTTTAGTGTCTGCCGCAATTCTGCCTTCATATCTGGCTTTAGAGGTTTTGTTGAGGGATCTCAACTTTTTGTTGAGGCTAATAAAGGTGTTTTTCCCAGTCTTGGGACTTCACCTTTTTCTGCAACAGTTTCTTCCTTCTATTGTAGAGTTTATTAATGGTAGGGGACCACCAGATTTGCTTCCTTTTTTTGGAGGACAGCATCTTGGTTCTGTTGGGTATAGCTAGATCCATGCATTTATGCATGTGTTCGTACAGTGCATCAGTGTATGATTCGTCAGTCATGCATCTATTTTCCATTGACATGGTGCCATGAAGTTAGCCACCTCTGTTTTTAGGAGCCCAAAGTCAGCTTTGTAGAAGTTTTTCATGGTGGTTACCTTTGCAGGGGATGTGGGTGAGATGTGGATTTCCATGGTAATTAGTTTGTGGTCAGATCTAACCAGGGAGGAATTGACTATTGGTGTAGAGCAACGGTTGCCCATGTTAGTAATAGCCAGGTCAAGGTTATTGCTTCCTCTATTGGGGGTAAGAATGAGCTGGTCCAATGCATTGGAATTGATGAATTCCAGGAAGTGTTGGGCCAGTGTATTGGTGCATGAGTAGTTTTCCAAGTTGATGGAGGGGTAGTTGAAGTAACCTAGTATGACAGTGTTGGGTTGGACCCTAATAGTTTCCAGGGTACTTAGGAACATGGAGTGAGAGTCATGGGACATGGTTGGGGACATATAGCAGGCTATGACCTGAATCATTGTCTTACCCAATGTTAGTTGTGCCTGAAGTATCACAGATGCTTTATGCTGGGCTACTAGTCTGGAGGTGTGCATATCCTTTATGAATATGGAGACACCACCACCTTTGGAGCTTTGGTCCATGTTCTGGGGCCGAAAGGTGTGGAATGAGTTATAGCCTGGTAGCACAGGGGTGCTTTCTGCTGCTTTAAACCAGGTCTCTGTTACAGCACAGATGCCAATGTTCTCCATTTTCAGGAGTGCTTCGAGCAAGTGCACCTTGAGATTTAGACTTCTAGCGTTGAGCAGCATGACCCTCAGATTGCATTTATTTATAGCTGTTATGGTGGTAATTTGGTCTTTGGAACATGACCTAAAAAAGGCAGTATAGGGGTGGCAAGAGCCCAGAGGTGACAGATTCAGGCCATCTCTGGCAAAGCATCGAGGTCTGTCAATCATCTCATCCCAAGCACACAGATACTGGATCCCCTTAGAATGACACCAGAAACTTAGCCAATTGTTGAAGTCAATTATATTCTGCTTGTACTGCAGTATCATTCTGGGCGACGGTAGGATGATACTCAGGGCTAGGGTCATACTTGCCTGGGCCACATAATCAGAGAGATCCTCCATGTCTCTTTTCGTGTAGTCCAAGGAGATGCATCATTCACACCCACATGGACAGTGACAGAGTCATACTTGTACTTGTTGTGGAGTGACCTGAGTGCGTGTGTTATGTGTTAGATTCTGGCACCTGATAGACAGCTGACTGTTACCTTCTTCTTATTCAACCTATCCAAAAAGTTCATTCACCACACCTTCTTCTTTGGAATAATACCTCATACCAAGTGGACATGTTTTTATGGCAATTTTCAGATGCTGTGTTTTTCAAACCAGTTCTTTCAGATGCCAGTGTTTCTAGCAAGTTCATTTAAATACCACTGTTTCTAGCCAGTTCTTTCCTGTGCCAATGTTTCCAGATGGTTCATTTGTGTGCCATTATATTGCTGGATCTTACTAGTACAGTTTTGCTAAATATGTTGCATATCAGGTAAGTACAGGTTCAAGAATGAAGAGAGCAGCAGCTTCATCACAGCCAACCAGCAACAAGAGAATGTGCAAGTGGCAGGATGTTTGCAAAACGAAATTCGACTGGATCAAGAAATGCCATGATGTAAAAGCATTCTGCAGGTACTGCAAAAAGGAATTCCTAGTCACACGTAGTGGAAGAAATGATTTTGCATGACATGAGGCAACTGAACAACATAAGATTGCAATTCTACAAGCAAAATCCAGTCACCTGATGACAAAGTGGGTAAGGAACACAAACCTTGAGGGACCAGAGCTTAAGATCATTGCAGCAGAAGCCTCTCAGGTGTTCTATGCAGTTAAGCACATTATTTCCTATAACAGTTTGGAGTGTGCAGTAAAACTGGCCAGCCAAGTGTACAGTGACTAGGACATCACAAAAAAGAAATATCTTGTGGAAGAACTAAGGCTGAAACCATTGTTGAAAATGTTTTGGGACCACACTCACTGGAATACCTCCTGCATACTTCAAAAACTAGGTACTTCATTTGTGTTATCATCAGATGCTTCCAAACAGGGAAACATAAAATTATTTCCACTTGGCATGAGGTATTATTCCAAAGAAGAAGGTGTGGTGAATTATCTTTTTGGACTTCTATGAAGATCTTAATGAATTTGCTCGGGCTATATCACAACAGATTTTGAACATTATAGAAAAGCACTCCTTGCCCTGGTACAGCATTTCACCATATGGGGTTGATAATGCCAGCGTGAACTCTGGAAAAAAAATATGGGTGTGTATACCAGATATAAAGAAATGTGTCTATCATTCCAGAAGGCTAACTGTAGTGCCCACACTATTCATAATGCAGCAAAAAAAGCTGCAACACAGCTACCTTATGATGTAAAAGTGTTTGTGGTGAAACTTTTCAGCCATTTCTCGGGTTCTGCCATAAGGACCAGAGACTTGAAAGACTTCTTTGAGTTTTGTGGCATGGAATTTGAGACTCTCTTGTCAGCCATGGCGGTGTAGCCATTAGCATTGTCATCTCACAGCAAGAAGTTCTCCAATTTGATTCTGGCTGGAGCGCCTTCTTTGCGGAGTCGGTATGTCCTCCTTGTGGTCAAATGAGTTTTAAAGACATGCAGGTAGGTGCTTGTGTGTATGTGTGCCTTTAGTGAAGGTTGGGTGCTGGGCTGGCAACTTGAAACTGTAAAAACTCCACTGCCAATCAATCTGCAGACCGGTGATCCACTGTGGTGACCCCTAACCGGGAAAAGCCAAAAGATATTGCTTAAGGCATGTGCCAACAAGGTGCTGTCACTTCTGCCAGCCATTGACAGAGTAGTGAAAAATTTCCCAGTGCTCCAGTCATATTTCTTCTCCCAGGGAGAAGAGGAGACCCCACGGCAGATATGGCTGTACTTTTCAAATAATGAGCATGGTGAGAATGCATAGCCTACACTACATCAGTACTATTTACATTTTGTCAGTGTTGTTCTCATGGATTTCAATGAACATACAAGTATATTACAAAAAGCAGCACTTACTGTCATGGAAACATTTTCATTAATGGTCTCTCTCAAGGAAAAACTGCAGGCTAGAGCTGAAGATGCTTTCTTTGGTGGAAAACTCAGGGCCCTTATTAACATATTAGAGAGCACTTCTTTTAACAAGCTGAAAAGAGACCATCATGTTCTTGGAAACAGCAGTTAAGTAATTAGAACAGTGGTTTAATTTTAGTGAAAACAACTACATGTTTACAATTGCTGAGTTATCTGTAACTTAGCTCTTTGTTTTCAGTGACTTTCTCTGAGTCTGCAGGCCGTAGATGAAGACCATCTTTTCCAAGACTGTTTAGCAATCAAGCTTTTTCTCCAAGAATTATGTACCACAGACTTATCTCTAGGAGGAAAAGTGGCTGAATCTTTTCAGAGTGGGGCCTGAGCTGATTGCACTATATCTAATAATTGCTAGGATAATATCTATGCCAACATCAAATGCATTTGCGGAAAGAGTTTTTTCTTTGGTAAAAATTAAATGGACAGATGTGTGAAACCATTTTAGTGTAGACTTGTTAAAAGCTGAGCTAATGATGACTATAAATTATAGGAAGAAATGCAATGAATTTTATTCAAATATTATATCAAAGCGGGCACTTCTTCATGCCATCAAATCAAATGCAAAGAACACAACTAAAAATAACTGATTTAGTTTAGTTTTCTTGTATTGTGCAGTATGTAATTTTTTCTTTTTTTTGCTTTAATTTACAATCAACATACTCTTAATTATACATGTTTAAAAATAGTGTGCTTGTCTGCAGTATGTAGATTTTTAGTTTTCTTATTTTGCAATAGTCATAGTTAATGTAATATGCAGAATTTAAGAGTTTTTTGCCTTTCAAATAAACATAATTGTCTGTTTAATATGAGTAGTGTGCTTTTTTCTGTAAAGTTTACTTACTGTACAACTGAGTAATGTGTGTATTTTTGCAGTAATTTTACTGTTAAAGCTCCATAATTTAAATGTTTTTTGAGATTTCAGTATGCTGTAATAACTTCACACCGTTGTACCCATAACTGCATCTCCTTCGTCACTCTTGTGGTGATGTCACGGAAGAGAGTGTGACCAGTATCATATTGGCCACACTCCCGTGTCCCATTTTGGCCCACTTAAAAAGTGGCAACTCTATTTTAAAAACTCTTCCTTATGTTAGCCTTGTACCATTTCTACAGTCTCTCTTAGTTTAATTTCTTCAAGTCTTTTGTCTTTCTAATGCCATGATGGAAATGGACCTCATTCTTAAGTCAGGGTTTAATTAAGGTTCATGAAATTAGTATTGTTTCATTCTTTGTTGTCAGCCAAAAGTATTCTTCACAGCACCCGCAATGTGTCCAAAACTGACTCTTTTGTAGTTCAAAAGGAGTTACATGTATTGGTAGCATATCAAATACTACTGTAGATTCTTTTTATTAGACCCATTGCTCCTACTACTATTAAAACTGTCTGGGTATCCTTCTTCCACATTGCTCTCATTTCTGCCTGTAAATCCCAATATTTTATGACTTTGTGTCTCTCTGAACATAAGACAGTGTAATCACCAGGTGTAGCAATTTCAATTATGAATGCTACTTTTGTCTTTTTGTCATAGACTACTATATCTGGTTTTATCGCGTCTAGTTTTTCTACAGTCTTGTAAGCAGTTTGGTAAGATTACTGAAAAATCTGCTTTTATTTTTGATTATTATTAACTTGTGTGCCCACCCCTGTATTTTTCAAGACCTGGGGAACACATGCGTTTCTTCTTTGTGGTTGGTTGCTTCCTGGGATTGACTGGCTTGACAGCTGATATTTTAGAGCTCTAAGCACTTTAAAAAACTACAATCTGCAAGTGGAAGTTAGCCTTGTATTATTTCTGCAGTCATGTGTGCAGTTTGGACTAATTTACTGAGAAATCTATTTTTAGTTTTGTTTATTATTAAAGTATGTGCTCTCGCCTGGCTTTTTAAGACCTGGGGAACACATGCTTTTCTTCTTTGTGGTTGGTTGCTGCCTGGGATTGACTGCTTGATAGCCTATATTTCAGGGTTGTAAGCACTTCACTCTACAAGTGAATGTTAGCGTTGTACTATTTCTACAGTGCTGTGAACAGTTTGGTCTGATTATTGAGAAGTCTGTTTTTATTTTGGATTATTATTAATTTGTGTTCTCTCTTGTGACTTTTTCAAGACCAGGGGAACGCATACTTTCATTCTTTGTGGTCTGTTGCTTCTGGGGATTACCTGGGTTGACAGTCCATATTTCAGAGCTGTATGCACCTTAAAAACAGCACTTTACAAGTGGTGCCTTGTACTATTTCTAGTGTCTTGTGAACAGTTTGGTCTGATTACTCAGAAGGCTGCTTTTATTTTTGTTTATTATTAATTTGTGTGTTCTCCTCTGTTTTTTTCAAGACCTGGGGAACACATACATTTCCCCTTTATAGTTGGTTGCTTCCTGGTATTGGCTAGCTTAACAGCCTATATTTTAGGTTTGTAAACACTTTAAAAACTGCACATTATGAATGGTCTTGAGTAGAGTGGGATGGGAGGATGGCATAATGGTTAAGGTGTTTACCTTACAGGCACAAGGTGCAGGGTTTGATTCTCACATTGGGGTAATTAGCTAGGCTTGAAATGGCCCACAAGGGTAGTTAGCCTAGTACTAATTTATGAACCTATGAGTGGGTGCTTGCATTGGAGCAGTAACCCAGGAAGCGTGATTCAGTGCTTGAGTATTTGTGGTTTCAGTGATGAGTTAGTGTTTGATTAGTAAGCCTGTCTATTTTATTGTAATTTTATAAATAAATTGTTCATATATAACTATACTACATAGTCACCCATATTATTTAGGATTTAGCACCTTATTTTATATAGGTCAGAGCAGTCATCTTGACGAAACTGTGATACTAGTGCACATATATTGTTTAACTTGTTATTGCTTGCCACTGTGAACTTTAAGGGGCTTTGTAATTGATTCTTTAGATTCTTATGCCTTTGAATACTTAGTAAAAATTAATACATATTTGAATGTAAGCACTGCGGTGGATAGTTTAGGGATATCCTAGACGGCCTCTGCCTCAGTTGTACAAAGTTGTATGAACTGTTTAACATAATGAAATGTAAAATTACCAGTGACGCAAATGTTTGTTCTTGCCAATTTAGCAAAGTGTTTTCTCTCTCTCTCTCTCTCTCTCTGAGTAAATAATAGACTGGTTAGGTGAAGATTATTCTCTCTCACAAAGAACTCTCCTAAGTTCTCAAACTGTTAAATACAACAACTACTTACTGCTTCATA